>NW_004525222.1:0-11081 GCF_000260255.1 Octodon degus
AGGGAGAGTGGAAATGACCCACTAGGAAGCATGGACAAGAAACACACAGAAGACATGCTGAAAGCCCATTTGGGCATGAAGACATGCCAGATCCACAAGGGGCTGATCCCACTGAGAGTGCAGTGGTCCTAGCTCAAAGGCAATGGCACCTTTTCTCCCTCTGGCACACACAAGGAAGCCAGAAAGCCACCATCCTCCAGGGCTCAGGAAACCTGTGTTTGTACCATTCAGAAGTTTTCATTCTCCAAACCATGTACCCTGCAGGATCCTGAGATGCACATCACAAGGTTTAGGGTGAGGCGCAGGTGGGGCCTCCCACTCAAGCTCCTCAAGGCCATAAACATCTTCAGGCCAACAAAGGCTCCACCCTCACCCTTGCCACAGTTTGTCTGTCCCTCCTCATCTGGTGGGATGTCTTGGGCTGACTTGACAATTAAGGATGCCATGTTCCTGGGGAAACCACCTCAAGTATTTCCAGAGGAAATCACTATCAGAGAGTCTGTCCCTACCCTAGGCAGTCTCTTTGACTCCTTTTTCCTGTGTAAGGAGACTGAGCAGGCCCTGACAAGTATCTCTCCTGGAGACAGCCAGCGGTCTTCAGAGGCCCCATCAACTAGACAAGAAAGTATGAGGCCATCACAGCAACTCACACCCAGCGTCATGGGCAGAACCTGTGAGAGCAGGACTATCCTGCAGGTCAGCAGAGGCAGCCTCGTTGTGCCCTTGCTTCCTGGAATGTGTGTGGAGCACAACACAGGAGAGCCAGCCTTGCAGGCAAACATTGTGAGCAAATTCCAGCACACAGAAGTCAAGTCCCTGAACAATCCTCAAGTTTGTGTCTTTGATGTCCACCTTCCAGACAGTTTGGCATCTGCTGTGTCCCAGTGCCATTGCCACAGCAACCCCCTTGGGCAAAATCTACCTCACAGATGGTAGGTGGTCTAATGGCAAACAGAGGGAGAGGCATGGGCCACCAGAAGCCTAGGATCCCACAGCATCAGCACGCACAGAACGGCCAAAGTAAGATGTTCACCCCTGGTTACAAGCAAGAGGTCAGCTGGAGGACGAGCCCAGGGAAACAAAGGCTGGGAGACTTGCGGACATTGGCGCCCATGTGGGATGGGAGAACAGAAGACACCTTAGAGAAGAAAGAAACTTCAGATTCTCACACAACAAAAACCAGTCCCCTCAGAAGGCTACTTTCAAAGAAGAGTTAAGAAATTTCTACAGTGGATTTCACACAAGAAAAAAGTCAAAGGACAGGAAGAACCCAAGAAAAAAGGTATCTGGGGCATTGCCCAGAGCCACAGGCTGGCCCAAACCAGACCACGTGTAGCCCACAACACTGATGAGGCTCAACTGATCATGACCACAGTTGGGCAGATGCTAGAAGCGAAAATGATGCTACAGCAGGAATTTATGCCCAGAAGGTAAAACAGAACAAAGAGAAAGAAGGTCAAGACTCAATCTCTCAGGGTTCTTGTTTCTCTGAGCACAAGAGAATGCCAGGACGCACAGCCACTCATATGTCCCACAGCTGTCCTATGAGGGAAAGATACCCTCATGACCAAGAGTCCTTAAAAACTCAACAGCACAGCAGTGAGCAGCCAGGCCAGATCTCCACTACCCTTCAGTCCCCATCAAGCTGTCCGTGGTCAGCCCCTCCCAGCGTGGGCCCCCTATGCCCAGGACACCATGCCAGTATCACTGCCTGAGGCACTGTCCTCTTTGGAGAGGTGTCTTGGCTGAACAACGGAGAAATTTCTCCCCTATCTTTCTCAGTAGGAAAAGCCATCTCCAGGAATATAATGAGCTATTTGGAGGAAAATGACTTTCTCACACTATTCATCTGTGATATTTACTGTATCCTAATAAACTGTATTTCTTCCTAAGAGGGAAATGGCTTTGTCTGCTCTGTGCTTTGTGTGAGCTCTGGTGTCTGGAAGGGACAGAGTGTAGTGGAAGTTGACCATGGTGCAAACTCACCTTCACCCCGAGCTCCTACACTGACTCCTGTTGTCATCATTCCAGGAACAAAAAGATAACTCTAAAAGCTAGCCAAAGAAACCCAACCATGACCCCACCCTGGGCTCTGGTTCAACCCCTTTCCATTGCTCCCTCTGCCTTAAGGCAGCTGTAGGAAACAGTGGCACAGAAACACACCTTAGGCTGAAAACTCCTTATAGTTCCAGTTTTGACAGAAAGCTCAGAGTCCCCTCCCAGGGCTTTGGTCTACCTCACATGCTAGAGCAGCAGTGAGGATGGAAAACGCAGCGGTGTGAGGGAGACCCTGCTCACAGCTCATTTGTATTGGTCCATCTCACATGTTCAGTCACAGTCAGTGTTCTTGGAAATGCAACAGGGATGTGAGGCCCACAACTGACTCTGGCTCTTAGCACTGTTTAGCTTTGAGCCAGGGAAGGAGGTGGCTATGTAGGTTTGTGCCACACAAGGGCTAGGAGAGCTGCAACCAAACATATCTTGTCAGGATGGTCCTGAAGGAGTCGCTCTCTCCTCACTTTTTCTAACATGGGTATCCCTTGCTGTGGACCCCAGGCCTCATGGAAAAGTAGGAGGGCTCAAGAGACAGGGAGAGGAACAGCCATTCCTCCAAGAGCATTTTCTGCATTGTGTGAAACACAGGGCAGCTACAGGGATAGTACCTTTGGTCTCAATCCTGGGGTCGAGTGTCCTGCAGCAAACAGAAAATTTGCACGGCAAAGGTGCCGTGCTCCCACTTGTGGGAGTGGACTCCACCTGGGGTGGAGGCAGAAGCACTCACCCCTGGGGTTCTGCAGGGTGACCCATAGCCAATTCCTCTTTCAGGGACCTGGATGGCTGTGTCCATACCCAGTGTGGACCCAGCCATGCGAGGAACCAGAGCTAGCAGAAGGGGCTGGGCCCCTGTGGCACATAGCATCCTTGTTCCCAGTGGGGACTTTGACTATCGGAGGAGCTATGCCTGGGTGCTTCTGGGTTCTCTGGGTCCTAAGGTATGTTCTGGAACATAAGGAGCTAGACATGGCCCCATGGCTTCTGCCAGCATCAGTGTCATAGCTGCCTATGCCAATGGACCAGGTGGAACACAGAAAGCGCAGGCTCCTCTGTCCTCCAAATGCTCAGTCTCCACCAGGGACCATGGGGCCTGCAGTGCAGACATCCAGAGAAACCTCAGATCTCCTGCAGAGGCAGCTCACACGGAATGCTTATCGCCACTTTTGTGTGTTACACACTGAGATCTCCCCATCTTCCCACAGGACACTCACATAGCTCTGAGTTCTGTCACGTTGACAGAGAACCCCTTCTTCCCCCTACTCCAACCCTGGCCTCTGGGTGCCCACAGAATTCTTCCCAAGACCTCACCTGTTGGTCTCTCAGTGTGATTCTTGTACCCAGGCAAGAATGAGAAAAAGATAGACAAGAGCTGGGTTAGGTAGTAGCAGGTCTACCTAGGTGACGAGTACACCCCATCACCAGTAAGGGTGTGTGTTTATACCTTCACAACATTGCAAGACACAAGGTAGCCTATTGACTTATAGCCCACCATGTCCAGGCAGGATGTTTTTTTCAAGACTGCGGTAACTTGACTGCTTTAGGCAATGAGTCCTGCCTCCCACACAAGGTCAATTCCAGCTTCAGCAGCTCCACTCCCAAAACACACCAGATTTCATAAGCTCCCCAGTATCTTTACCCAGGCACAAACTACAGACCATATATGAAGACCACATTCTGTTAGTAACAGGGCCCACATAAACTTCTTGGTTGACACAAAAACCTTCCACTCCCCATACATATCGCACTGCCTTTAAAGACCTCCTAGTCAACACTGAGAAAACTCCCCAGAGACCTGGCACAGATTCTGAAAGTTATGCTACAGTAACTGCTAAAACCTCAGAGAACCCTGAGACTAGTCACAGACTCTGAACTATATTTTGTGGGCCCCTCCCACAGACACCATGCTGATAAGCTTTCCACAGAGTTCCCTAACAGTGAGGCCTCTGCAGAGACTGCCCACAGGGCTTTGTCAGGGACACTAAAGTGTTCCACACAGCTCAAATACACTGACTGAGTCCTTCCATTCATTCATTCACCCACTCAGCATTTGCAGCATGCTTACAATAAAACCAAAAATATAATACATGACTTATGTCTTAGCTTTTACCACTCTGCAGGGAAGTTCCTCAAGGATGAAAGTGAGAGAGAGGAAATAACGTGCCTGGGATCCCAAAGGTAGAGAATGGCAGAGAAGGCATTCTGCCCAAGAAGCCGCACTCTCTCTCTCTGCTGTGCCAAGGACCTCCTGCTCTTCTGCACTGAGTTTCTCTGCATGGTCTTATAAACAAGTCAATACTTCCCAGTTGTTTGCATTCCTTCCCATTCTCTCAGGTCATGTATATAACAGGGTCTCTCTGCATCCAACTTTATGTGCTAAGGAGACAACTCAAAAGACTGAAAGAATCCCTTTGTGTAAATGATTAGCTACAATGCTTCCTGAAACATTCCAGTGAGCTAAGAGGACAATGGAAAGAAAAACAGTATGTGTCCTGGCTCTGCAATCCACAAGCCCTGTGATCTTTAGCAAGTCATTTGGTCTCTGTGTTGCTTAGTCTCCTTTATAATGCTGAACTTATAAGGTCAACAAGGAATCTATAAGTGGATGGTATCTTCTGCCTCCCAGGACTAGTGTGAAAATCACATGAAGTAATGCATGTGAAAGTGCCCAACATAGGTATAGGTGATACCATATTATTCAAAGAATGTTCATTTTAGTTTTTGGAAGAACTGATTTTTTTTAAAAGTGAAAGATCAAATATAAAATCAGGAACGAAGGAAAAAAGAGTTTCTCAATTAAAGGCTTGTTTTCATATGTTAAGTAAAAGCCTCAAAATGGACCTCAAAGCCCTCTTCTCAAGAAAACTAACATCACCATGGCAGCCTGTGGGCTTTCTCATTTGGTTCCCCGAGCCCTGATGGCAGTCCTACTGGACTAAGACCAGCAAGTCTAAGGGAGAGGAGCCTAAGAGGAAAGAGCTTACTCAACAATAATACCAAGGAGCTCCAAGAAATCATTTTATGTTTCTAATTCAGGGCTTCTCAGTGTGGTTCCCTGTGCCAGGCACTGGGCTAGATATGGTTCAGGCTCCTCTGTGATGCCATCTTCTATGAGCTGGTTGCACCCACAAACTTATCTAGCAAGAAAAAAAGTTACCAACATCAATGCCTTGTTCAGACCAAGGATAGGGCCATGTGCTTTCCTTCACATGAAGATTAAAGTGAAACAACACAACCATGCTGTATCATTTCTTTCTGTAACATCAAATTCACATTACAGATGAGACACGTTAACTTTAAAAGTAAAATATAAACACATCTTTACATTTCTATAACAAACAAGTTTGAAAACATGTATTTTTGCTCTGACATAACTATTTCCTGCTTAGATATAATAAATACAAATTAAAATACCTGCCACATTTTTACCTTCTTTTTCACTTCCTCCTTTTCTACAAACTCATTCGAGTTTGCCAGGGCTTTGGCTACCAGAATTCTCCTTGCTTCTATACTTAGTTCAGACTACAAATCGGTGCATGGCACTGCTCCAGACAGATCTTTGCTGTCCTAGACAAAGACACCTGTACCTTTGACTGGAACCACAGTCCAGAGGGCTGCAGTAAGTCCGGCCCTCTTCGTTGACAGAGTCTGGGTTCTACACACCATGAGGTTCATATTGAAAGTGGGCCACTTGCTAGTGAGAGGGAACTGAGTTCTTAGAGACATCTGTGAAGGTGGGTGTTACGGGTTCCCCAGGGATGTGTGAAACCTAAAACACCCACAGAGAAGGTTCGACTCCACTGTATTTCCTTTGCCATGTCCCTCTTTTGATAAAAGGATGATTCACCTTTGTGTACTTCCAAGTCACCATACTTAGACTGGTTCCAGAAAGAAAACATACTGTGAATCAACGCTTCCTTACTGAGATCCAGTGCTGAGACAGTGAGATGAAACAGTGGCTGCTGGGCTTCTGCTGCTGGACACTGTGGCCCAGTAAGTCCTGGGTAGATATTGTCCATGGAGTCTCCCCTTGTTCAAGGTGAGCATCTGCTCTCTTCAAGTCTGAGTCACTGTAGCTGAGCCACCTCTTTAAACAAGTCAGGCACTGAAGGCACTCAACACTCTGCTTCATCCAAAGAGGGTCAAACTTGACTGTTGGAAAGAATCATGTTTTGATTCTCAAATGCTGTTGCCACTGCAGTAGAATTAAATGGGTCAGCTACATCACTGTGGTACCTCAGTAACTCTTTATCCAGGCCTATTGTGATCATCTCAGACAGTCTTTTCGATTTCAGCAGAGAGTCCAGACCCTTCTAATCCATCCTTTACCACTAATGGCCTATTCGCAGACAAGTGCAGTTGCAATCTGCAAAGTAGGTGAGTGATATTTGGCACATATTTTAGAATTCATGCCTCATAACTATGAAGTAGATGATGCTGGCGAATTAAGTATTGGGCTAAGGTGACAGCACGTGATTTTGGGTCCCAACAAGAGAAGATATTGCGGAGAGGAGTCAGAAACCTAGTGAATTCCCAAACACAGAGCTGCTGCCCCATGGTTCATAGGGAATTGGGTTGTTTTTCCCACATAAATATAAATTTCTTGATCAACAGTCATTCTTGTTGCAAACACTAAATAATATGCTCTTAGAACACATAAACACAGAGGAAGGAAACACAGATAAAAGGTTACGATTTTATCATTCTTGAACTGCATAAAATCTGAATACCTGCTAAGAAACTATACAAACATATTTAATATAAACACATAAAAGACAATTGTAATACCTTGCAACCTTTTGTACGGGTGTTTATTATTACACTCGGTATTCTATTTGTACCTCTGGGTGGCAGTCCCTCACCATGACTGAGTCAGCTCTGTGCCCTGGAGATGGACTTGCACAGAAGTGACAGGTGAGGATGTGTGGAATAGGGGAGCATGACACAGTGAACTTAGCATATGATCTAGTAGGTCAACACACATTAAGTAAAAGGCAAGTGATTCAGAAGCTCTGAACATTTTGTTACACATGAAAACCAGAACCTCTGAAAACTGCATGTTCTCCAGTGTGTGCTAGGGGACAACCTATCTTTTCCACCGGCGCACAGAGGATCTTTCCTGCAGTATCTGGAGAATCACCACACACACTCTCCAAGAGAGCAATATTCCTCCCTGGGATGCTCCATGGCAGGTGGGAAGTCCCTGGCAGGCACACTGGTATACAGTGGATGGAGCGAGCACACTACTCATCTGGTCATACTGAATGAAAGGATAGTGAAGACACCAACCTGTTGGCCTTATCTTTGCTCTCAGATAAACAGTGTAATGATATTTAGTCAACTTTTAAGTAAACTCACTTCCTTTTATATGGAATTATGTGCACATAGAACCTTTCGTCCACAGTCATAATCCTTATACTTCCAAAAGTAGAGAGCACACGTGCTGTGGAGTTGCACAGCCACAGAGGTAAACCTGACCCTGGCAGTTGTAATGCAGCAAGCTATTTTCCATGAAATGAAGTTTCTTCTACTCACACTATTGCTGAAGATTAAAAAACATAGCAAATGTAAAATGTTTAAACATAAAAGGAGAAAATAATGCTTATTCTCTTCATTGTCATTTCGGTTAAACATTACCTTCCAAAATATATTATGTAATAAATGAAGTAACTTTTTTCTAAAAAAGAAAATAGGGATTGTGAGATACCTCAGCAGACTAAGTGCATGCTTAGGCAAGTGCAAGAACCCAGGTTCAATGCCCCACTGTGCCAGCTGGGCATGCTGAGCTGTCCCAAGGCTGGGATTAGTTGCGCACGCCTGTAATTCCAGTGCTCGGGAGGCTGAAAAGAGTAGGATCACTATGAGTTAGAAATGCATAGTGAGACCCTATACTAAATACATTTAAAAAGAAAAAGAAAAAACACCACAATGGTCACTTCAGTAGTATTAAAATCCGTTTAAATATGATTCATTTTTTAGGCCTAAGTTATTGAAAAATACTGCCGTTAATATCAGTATATGTTCTTTTATTTACGACTTTCATTTGACTCCAAGTGCTTCTCTTTAGAATGACAAAATTTTACTATTTCTTATAGTTAAATATGCCTACTTCCTCAGATTTACCAGTTTGGCCAAGGTCTGCATGACAGCAGATGGCTACTTTTCCTTCTTGTAAGGCAAATGTCATTACTCTCACCATATCTAAGATTGCAGTGACAGATGCTACACCATATTCCTTCCAGCCAAAATTATAGAAATAAACTGGGCAATAAAAAATAAAATGGAAAAATAAAGTTAATATACAGAAATAAACATTTGCAAAGACATCTGCAGAAATGAGAAATTCATAAAAAGTATAAAGACATAAGGCATACAGATTTCACGTACAGCCCTAAAATAATAGGCTTTTTACATTTCTAATATGTTTAATGGCCATTTTTCACAAAACACATCCTATATTAAAACATTTCCTGCTGAAATTCAGCAAGGAATAATTATGAAAAAGCAGAATTACAAGTTAATAAACCCAATGAACCTCATTAAAGTAACTCAGAGATGGTGATAAAGGACACACTTCATTTTTGGAGACAAGATCTCACTAATTGGCTAGAGTCTCAAACTGCTGATCTCCTGGTTCAGTCTCCCAGTGCTCGAATTACAGGCATGTGCTACCATGCCCATGCCCCACAAGTTAATACTCTTGTTCACACATGGAAACACATCTAAATGAAGGCTGTACTGCTAAAAAAAGGATATAGATTTTCTACCTAGGGGGAAAAAAGCTAGATACAACCTTTTTAAGTTCTAAAATTGCACGTTTATCTTGTTCAGCTTGATATGAAGAACATGTACCAAATGGATTCCATCCCCAAGCTCCTGTGACTGAGAAGCCTCTAGGACTGTCACAAGATGAATTCCCAGGGTCCCACGGGAGATGGCACCGGCTGCAGCCAAAGCACAAGAGCATCCACCTTCCAGCCCTGGCTGCCACTTTGAAGCTGTGTGATCATGGGCATACCATAATTTTGTGTTTCATGTGTCAAACACAAAAAAAACAGATGTGTTATACAACTGCTGTAAGAGTGAAATGAGCTAACAATGCAGATACACTGTAGGGGTCAAGCAAATGGAAGAGATGGCAGGCTTATTCCCAATGGTCTTCGCACAGGAAAAAGAGAATTGCAACACCATACCAAGGAAGAATGCTGGCAGTATTTAAGGTCAAAGTCATTTTTTCTTTATTTCCTGTAAGCCTTGCTACTATGCAGTTGATATGTATTTTTATCATCTTTTTAACTTGACAGTTTAGAAGACAAAAGTCTTTGAGCATTGCTCTTGATAATTTCCAAAGAGGCTGAGTGGGAGAGAACTTACTGCCAGCCTCCATGAATGCTTCAGGAAGGTACATTTCCTGAACAAGCCACTTTCTTGTTCCAGAGAGTTTCCACAGCTAGCATGTTCTCCAGGTCGCTGCAGGTTGATGATTGTTTTTATGCCATGACTTAAAGGAAAAAGAACAATTAGTCATACCAGAAGACACACTTAAAACGGAAAACAGTTTGCTCCCCACAGTGTGAGCAACACCTCTACCTGAGAAACTGGTCGATGATGTGGTACTTCTGAAGGAGCTCGGAGGATGGGTGAGCCATTGCCAGGATAGTGTCAGTGACCCTGCAGAGGGAGGAGGAACTGGTGAGAACCACAGGAACCACATCATTTTATCTCAAAAGACTGAGAGATGGATGTTTTTCTATGACTTCAGTAGACCTGTAAGAATATTGTTAAATAAATCTGGTTTCAATTTTATAACACGATTAGAGCTTTAAGAAATCTACCACCTCAAGTTCCTGAAAAACAACCCAGGATATAAATATTTATGAACTCTGAGAAAATGTCTCCAAAAACTCTGAAAAATTCTAGCAGACATAATGGAAAAACACTAGCTGGTGGCACAATTAACTATAGTATCTTGATTAGTCAGCCAGTGGTTAGTGACTAATGGAGGAAGGTCAAATCTAGAAGCACTCTAGTTACTCAGTCGAGGTCACCCAAGGCATTAAGTGGGGAGGCACTTAATGCCTGACTCAGAGTTGCTGTGAGAATTCAATATGATATAGGTATAAAATCCAGCACAAATCCTGTCCTGTGGTTATGAATAAATACTGAGTTTTATAATTTAGCAAAAATTATGGGCTCTGGAGTAAGTAAGGCCTGGATTCAACTGCTGGCTCTTCTAGCGGTGAAGAAAATTAATTAATCTCTTTGGAACACCAATACAGTGGCATTAACAACTCCAGGGTTTTATGAGGAAGACAGCATCCTGAGTTCAATCCTGGTACTCACCCCTCACCACTTCCCCCCCAAAAAATAATCATAAAATCACTGTTTTATGATGATTAACACAGAGGAAATATTTATTTAAAAAATCAGAATATAAATACCTGCACTGATATAATGTCCACTGTTGTGAGATTTTTTCTTCAGTTTAAATGTCTTTTCTTATTTCCAAAGAAATCTTAAACGTTTTCAGACCCAGACCTAGCCCAGGTCCGGTGAGTGTGTGGAGAGCTTCCTGCTACCCTGCGCCTGCGAGACCAGTCCCAGCCCAGGCGCAGCATGGGCCGGACCCTCTCCCAACCCCTTGGCCCGCCCCCCACCACTCAGCAGTACCTCCCCCACCCCTGCTGCCAAGTAGGAAATTCTGCCGAGTTCCGGGAACCCCAGCCCCAGTCCTAGCCCAGGTATGCAGCGGGAAGGACCTGAAAACAGCAGCCAGACCTCAGCAAGACGCAGCTGGATAAGTCCAAACTCTGTAGAGCTCCACCTGAACTTCAGTATGTATGAAGGTTGTAACTACAGCAAAGATCTACAACAAAGGGCAGAACAGTGCTACACAAAATGACGGGAAGGAACAAAATGCAACCTCAGAACCCAAGCGCACCCGTAACAAGTGCAGAGGACACTAACACAGAACAAATAGGAAATCACACAGCTGAAAGCAATGAATCAACAGCTTCTGAAATAAAACA
>NW_004525222.1:11431-12365 GCF_000260255.1 Octodon degus
GGAGAAAACAGACTTCATTAAGGTGGCGCAGTCAAGAATCTATACAGGCAAAAGCAAAAACAAGCCAGCATTGAAAAGTACTAAAATAAATAAAATGTTCCATTCACAACCAACAATTAGGGGACACGGCAAGAAACAGCGGTGTCATACGTACACGGGAAAAAGACCAGTCGAGCAAACTACCCGTGAGAAGGTCCAGATACTGCATTCAACAAAACAGCCATCGTTACTATGTCTGAAGAACAAAATTCCATGTGTACTGAAGCAGAAGCTATGATGAAGAAATTATCAATAAAAAGAAAAGCATTTTAAAAAGCAGATGGAAACTCAGAAATTGAAAAGTATACAAATGATGAGAAACTCATCAGAAGACCTGAAGTTACAGAAAGAGGAATTAGAGAACATAAGGCTCAAATCAGACACGATCCTCCTAGCACCCAGCCTGTTTGCCAGCACAGGCACTGTGCTCAGTGAAGGCTCACCTCAGCATGAAGGCTGTCACTGGCAAACAAAGGATGTCATTTAAAAAAAAGAAATAAAGTAGAATGTTGTAAATCCTTGGACATCTGGAGACACCCAAAACTTTTACACCAGACGCTTCAAGGACCCTGGCCAATGAGGTCCAAGACAGCCAGCAAACTCTGACCACAGACAGTTATTAACATCTCTGTCCAATCCCTATTTTAGAAAAGGGCCTGCATCTCTTTTTTCCTACAGATGGCCTTAATACCATCTATCTGCCTGTATGACCATATGACTTGGTAGTAAATAGTCTGACTTGTGGTTTTCACAAGCCCTCACTTTAATTCCCAGTACTACAGGTCTAGTGGTTTGCTTTGAGTTCCCTTGAAGAACTTAAAGACATAGATATCACATATTCTGAAGAAGAGACAGAGTAACAAAATGAAGGAAAGCTGAACAAAGCCTTCAAGAA
>NW_004525222.1:13640-14686 GCF_000260255.1 Octodon degus
CCCACCCCTGGGCATGGTGAATGGCAATTGAGACTGGGCATGGTGGCCCATGCTTGTAATCCCAGCACTTGGGAGGCTGTAAACAGGAGGATCACTATGAGTCCCATCTAGTAGTGAGACGCTCAACACCCTATAGACCCTTCCCCAAAATACAGAAAAAAATATGAGAAGAAATAATGGCTTACAACACTCTTAATGCAGCTCAGCATGGCAGTACATGCCTAAGCTCCAGCACTCTGGAAGGCCAAAGCAGGTGGATGGCCAAAGATGAACTCAGACTTGGCAACTTAGTACCTTAGCAGACCATACCCCAGACATGAAATCAAGCTGGGCTTTCAGTAAGAAAGCCCTAAGTCTAATTCCCAGTACTGCAGAAAAAAAGAACCCAAAAATCTTTCTCTAATGTGATGAAAACATTAATCTACACATTTAACAAGTGCGAGAAGATTCAGATAGCATTAACACAGAAACTCACACCAAGACACATCAGCATAAAATGCTCCAAGAAAAAAAGAAAAATGTACAAGTTAATGCAGTAAGATAAACATTTGATTTCTCATCAGAATGAGAAAAAAAATGGAGACCAAAACACAGAGGCCTGACATATTCAAAGTGTTAAAAATTAAACAATGTTAACCAAATTCATACCAAACAAGGAGAAATACAGGCATTCCCAGAAAATAAAAAATTGGAAACTTCGTTGCTAGCAGATATACCTCAATAAAGAGTAAAAATAGCTCTTCAGATTGAAAGCAAGTCACTGAAGACAGGAAAGAAAGATTAATAAATCACAAAAGATAGTATAATATAAAAGTCAATAATTATATAAGATAGTATAAATGCTTATTTTTTCTTCTTTCTTCTTTAGGTGATTGAAAGAGGGCTGTATAAAACAATGCCCAGTAGCTGCATTGTTGGGTTAAAAAAGGAAATCTTACAATTCAACAACAAGAAGATCAATGAACCATTCTTAAAATTGACAAAGTATTGAACATGCCTTCCCAAAACACATACAAATGGACATTAAGCACACACACACAAAAAAA
>NW_004525222.1:21556-22069 GCF_000260255.1 Octodon degus
AAAAATTGTAAGTGATACAGAACTTTTCTTTATATCAGTTCTCACTTTTATTTGGGGCATGAAGTGGGAATCCAACTCAGAACCTTGGCTTGCCAGTCTGGTGATGTGCTAATGAACAACATCCCTGGGAACTCACATTTATTTTGTAATTATATTCGCAATCTATATCCAGATGTTAGGATTTTGTTGTTTCTTGTTGTTGTTTTTATTTTTTGATGATTACACTGAATTCAATAATTTGTTCATGATTCTTTTAACATTTAAAAATAAGTATGTTATTATTTTTTAAAAATAATTTTATTGAGAAACAAATAGCAATGAGACAGTTTCAAGATGAATTACTAGCACAGTTTCAATAATTAATAAATTGCATAGTGTTTCTCAGTACAAGATGCAGACATGATATTCTGTCCATAGGCACTATTACAAAAACTCTCTCTATTCACTGAATTAAGAGAATACAGGGGGCTGGAGAGATGGCTCAGTGGTCTAAAGCACCTACTTGAAACAGGC
>NW_004525222.1:25452-27030 GCF_000260255.1 Octodon degus
ACAGGAACAGACCCAGATAAAGGAAACAACACAAAGAACCTACACCACCTTCAACCAGCTTTAGGACACTAGGATAGGCAGGGTACTTTAGACTTCACATCAAAAGTAAATCCAGAGAAAGAAAACTAGACTTCATGAAAATTAACACCTTTTCTCAGAAAAAGATCATGTGAAGAACAATGAAAGGCAAGGTACACACTAGTAGAATATATAAGCAAAAAGAATGTCAGAGAAAGAACTAATATCTAGTCTGTATAAAGAACTCTTAATACTCAAAAGCTTAAAAAATTCTACATAGTGACAAAACATGCGAACAGATAAATAAGAGAATATACAGATATGCACTTAAGGAACAGTTACTATTAGCCATTAGAAAAAAGGCAAATTTGAAATCACAGAGACATCACCATAGTCCTGCAAGAATGGCTAAAATGATAACACTAATGCTAGTGAAGAAGCACAGAACCTGGTGACTCATTTGCTGCCGGTAAGAATGGAAAATGATACTATCAGGAAAACAAGTTGATAGTTTCATATAAAATTAAATGTACAATGCTCATGTATCACCTAGGAAGCATATTCTTGAGCATTTATTCCAAAGTAAACAAAAAACAAAAACTTATTTTCACACAAAATTTGCACACAAATGGTCAGAGTAGTTTTATTTACAAAGTCCCAAACTGAGAACTGTTATAACCTGTGCAATTGATTCCAATTTTGTAACTCTTTATGTTTCCAGTGTGACTTTATTAATAAGGACTATTTGGTGTAAGCTGACAACTTAAACTCCATCTTATAACAAACTTTGTAACTTCCATTTTGTAAAACCTTGATTTGTTTTGTAAACCCCCCACCCATGACTCCCCTGAAAAACGTGACTTTGTGCAAATAAGAGAGTGTTTCTCAGTGTTCCAAGAGAAGATAAGAAATGTTCCTCAACATTCTGCGAAATGAGTTAATCTGTCCTTCCTACAGGAACAAACAGAATGCCTAAAAATGGGTGAAACTGTCATCAGATGTCCTTCCGACTACGGGAACAAAAAAAACACCTAAGCCAAATAAGGACATATTCCCGTAGGGTTTGCAAAATGTGACCTTGTCTATTGGAACCCTTGGTCATGACTAACTCAAAATAAGCTTTGTAAAATCCCCCCTTCTCCCCCTACTCTTGTGGGTTTTCCCTTTAAAAACTGTACCTCACCTAGGCTAAGTGTGCACATACTTGGAGATGACAGTATGTGCCGCCACTGAGCTCAGCTAAATAAAGCGCTTTTGAATTGAGTCTGGTTTTTGATTTTTTGTGTTACAACAAAAACAACAGAGATAACCTTCAGTCAGCGAATGGAGAAGCACACTGTGGCTGGTCTCTGAAATAAAAAGGAACATATATACTCAACAACCTGGTAAGACTGAGGGGATTGCATGGAATGAAAAAAAGCCAGTCATAACTGGTTATATGCTGTATGATTTCAGTTACACAAAATTCCTGAAATGATAAAACTACAAAACTGAGGAGCATTAGCCATTGCCAGGGTCCATAGTTATAGGCAGAAGTGGCCATAAACAGAAAGCAGCAAC
>NW_004525222.1:27806-28993 GCF_000260255.1 Octodon degus
GGCCTCTCAGTGAACAACGGAAGCAGCAAAATAAATGAGGAGATTCTCTTCTGTTAAACAAAAAAAGACTCTATGCTGAACAAGTACCTGATCAAATAAGTGAAAAAATTCCCACTTACAGCAGATGCTACCTAATAAATGCTGATGAAATGATGGAATAAGAACATTTCCACATAGCTGTTATCACTGCAATAATTAACTCAAGGAAGAAATACAAACAGATGCTAAATGCACTGAGTCAGGGTTCAATGTAGAAGAATACATGTGGTTCCAATGCCACCTTTCTATAATGTATTAACTGTGAAGAGAAAAAGGTCACTACAACGGGTAAATCTTAGGAGACATTACTTACCTGATGTGATCAAACTAGGTCTTCAATGATGGGAAAGTGACATCTTGTGCCATGTGGAGTGACACAGTGAGAAAAGCAGAAAAAACTCAGTGATGTTTCTATCATCAACGTCTAACTGAGGAACACAGTGCAGAAGGACCAGGACCCTTCCAAAAGGTCAAGCTCATCACGGGCAAGAAAGGACTAAGGAAAAGAAAAGGACTAATGTCCTTGAAAGAGTTTGTAAAAATATTACAAGGTATTGAGACAGCTGAAAAAATATGAGTGAAGGTTTGAGGATGGATAGAAGACAGGAGACTTTTTTTGTGTGCTTTTCTTACAACTTTTCTGTAAGTGTGAAGTTATTTTTAAAAAAATAGTATCACAAAAAGCAGAAGAGATAGGGATCCTGATGGAAGAACATTTTGCACCCTGTGACATATTCTTGCCAATTGAATCTGAATTAATTCTATATACATCTTAATATACTGAAAATGCCATAAAGATAAAATCAGCTAAAGATACATGGTGGTAAGACATATAAGGCCCAAAACTAGATTTCTTCAACTACTAAACAAAGGAAAAAGATCAGAAACAGAAGTTTAAGAAACTTGAGCTGTAGAGCAAACAATGACAATATATTGAGATATTTTGAATCCCAGCATAAATTTTGTGTGCAAATATTAACTGACAGAAACAGGAAATAATTAGAAATTTCAATACTTCTTCTTTTTTTTTTTTTTTTGTGAAACCAGGTATTGAACTCAGACCCTTATGCTTGCCAGGGAAGCACTTATTGCACTGAGCCAGGTCCCTTGAACACTTTAGATAGTATTAATGATGACATTATTATTAA
>NW_004525222.1:30017-32944 GCF_000260255.1 Octodon degus
TGAATCACAAAAGAGGTAACAGAAACTTTCTGGGGTCACATGGAAATGTGCACGGTTTTTCTGGTTGTCTTTGGAACCTGGAAACATCACAGAATTTGCGTGTGTGCTCATGCACACAGGGCCCTCCTATACAACAAAGAGTTGTGTCATTCCAAAGCCAACAGAAACTTTGCTGAAAACACCAAGAAAGAGGTAACATTCTGACAGAAGAAGCAGGAAAAAGGCTTGTCAGACTAATTATACTCATGGTGGAGTGTTGCTTGGGAAAAAGAATATTCTACAAGTAGACATCATTACTACATTTGTTTTAAGAGCAATTTCCTCTAAGGTCAGAAAAACTAACAGTACATTTGGGCCTACAAGCTGTCCACAAATGGCAGTTATCAGTATTAGTTTCTCTAGAGTCAGACACAGAAGGCACATGGAAGAGGATCTACAAAGATCCTCTTTGAATTTAGGCAAGGTCAACACTGGACAGATTCCAACAAACACAAAAGTAACTAGAATGAACTGTTCCCAGTGAGCCCTGAACGATACATCCCTCTTTCTTCTCTAATTTTTCATCATGTAATCCATAACTTGAGAAGAAATACTGTGAAGTTCCTAGACAGGAGGACTAAAGAAACTCAGGCAAAACCCAGAATGGAAAGTTACAAAATAATGCCAGCAGAGTATCACCAAGTGAAATCACTCAATGTTTCTCTAGGCTAACATAGGTGGCAGCAACAAGGTCAATGACAGGGTTTTGATACAAACTGTCCCATGAAGGGTCATGCAGTTTAGGCCTAGCTGTCAACTAAGGCTGCTGCCAGAAAGTGGTGACACGGTAGCAGATTACGCCTAGGGGAAAGGAGTTAGTCATGTACTTCTTGAGGTGAGCAGTTTCCTCTACCCTAAGATACTGCCTCACCACAGCTGAGGCCAGAGGCCAACTGACCATGGACTGAAACCTCTATAACTAAGGGCCAAAATAAATAGGGGGACTTGTCTCAGATTTCTTGGCACAGTGACAGAAACCTGACCAAGGGCCAACAAGGAATCAGGGCAGCTCTCAGCTCAGAAATGCAATGCAGTGAAGAATAAATGAGACAGTAGAAGTCATTATAGCAAGCTTCTTTGGGATGAGGTAGAAATACCAAAACTGTGTGGGGAGGAGACGTCGGAGTGAAAATAACACTGGGAGAAGTAGGGCTCCAGTGCTCTGAATGTGCTTCATAAGTGGCACTTGCAGGAAACTGAAGGAGGAAGAAATAAATAGTTGATTCACAAATAGGCATCTGTTGATAGGAGCATAGGCACAATCTCAGTCTAAAATAAGAATGCAGGAAACAAACATGTTTGAAAATTCCCTTTTAAAAAGGCCAAAGCAAGGGGCCTGGGAGATGGTTCAGTGGAATAAGCGCTTCCCTGGCAAGCACAAGGGCCTGAGTTCAATCCCAAGTTCCGCCAAAACAATAAAAAATAAAAATAAATAAGTAAATAAAAAGGCCAAAGTGGCAAGGCAGAAATCAACAAAAGGCCTTAGTAACACCTGGATCTTCGCATTGCCAGATGAATAATAGAGCCTTTCTTTCATATTCATTCACACACTTCCTCATATCAAATACTAGGTGGCACAAGGAGATAAGAATACATCAAAGTGATATTACCTTTCATGTTTGCAGCAGACCCACTGTTATTCACCAATGTGAAGTACGGTTGTTCACTGGGAGGCTCAACTCCTACAGCCATGGTAATCTGTTGGGGGAAAAAGAGACTATTTTTGAAAGTGTGTTTTGGGATGTTCATTTCCTAGACACCTATAATGTGCTAGGCCTCTGCTGTCCTGTAAAGCATTCTTAGTTAAGTGGTTACTAATACTTGGAACGTGGCTAGCCCACGTTGAGATATGGGGATTTTGAAGACTTAGAATAAAAAAGTTAAAATACCTCACCAATAATTTATAACTTGATCACACATTGAAATATTTTTGATATACTGGATTAAATATATTACTAAAATAGACATCGTAGTTCATTCTAAAACTTTTAATTATGTATTCTGCAGTACTAGAGAGTGAACTTTGAACTAGAGAGGTCCTTTGCAGTGAGGTACATCAAGTCATATTGATGTGTTTTTGGAGACAAGGTCTCATTAAATTGCTCAGATAAGATCTGAACTCATGATCCTCCTGCATCAGCCTCACACAATGCCTGGTTATGGACATGTGCCACCATGTCAGGTTTTAAAAATTTTTTAATGTAGTTACTAGAAAATCTAAAATTTAGTGTATGTGGCTCACATGAGTTAGGTGAGACATTATGGAGAAAAATGAGAGATAGTCTCCTTTATGCATTTACAGTCCACTGGAAGACAAGACACGAACACAATGCTAACTGCAAAATGTCAAGAAGGTTCAGGTAAGTAGGAGAGTTGTTCAATATGAAGGAAGATAAGACTTCTAGAAGGAAACAGCATTTGTTCAAGTTCAGAGAGAAATGTTTATCATGAAGAGGAGGGAATATTAGGCAAATCAACAGAACCCTTTATTTTACTGACGAGAATTGTTTCCAGTGATGGCTCACTGCACTTATAGGACATTAATCTGTAATTGCCAATCTTTATATAGCTCATGTCTCCATCTAGCTCTAGCTAAATCATACAGCTAAGTGATTTCTGTGTGACTCAAGTGCCATGGCCGCCATTGAGGAAAACTAAGTAAACATTTTGATACACGAAAAAGTTATCACCTCTCTTTAGCACTTACTAAATGCCAGAAATATTACATCATTTTTTCTTTTTTCACTTGTAGAACAATTTTATTTTTTAAAGAGTACAAATTAAAATTAGAATAAAAATTGTAAGTGATACAGAACTTTTCTTTATATCAGTTCTCACTTTTATTTGGGGCATGAAGTGGGAATCCAACTCAGAACCTTGGCTTGCCA
>NW_004525222.1:33784-35395 GCF_000260255.1 Octodon degus
ATGAGACAGTTTCAAACCAAACTGGTAGGACAGTTTCAATATTAACACATTGCATACATTCTTCCTAGTGGTTATTTGCTGTACAAGATGCAGACATGGTATCCTATTTACAAACACTATTAGAACAAATCACTCTATTCATTAAGAGAATGTAACTATATATCTATCCTAACCATTTTGAATACACAGATACAAAATGGACATTCATCTGTAGGCTTCACTTTTTATACTTTGTGTTTATACTTTTCTGCTGGATGGTTAAGACAAAGATAAAGCAAGACCTATTTAACAAGAAATGTAACTTTTGTATCTGATAAGGTCAGTCAAATCCCCTCAGGATTTATCCTGTAACCCTCTACTACAGTTTGTAGATCCTTTGTCAGTGTCAACACTGTGGATGAGTCACAGCCATTGCTTGGCCAATTTGCTGTCTGTGAAAGTCTGAGAGAATGTTTTCTCTCCATGCGACTCTCCTTAGGCACATTCTACATCATCGATCACTTTCCTCTGTGGCCCCATAATCTTTTTCAGAAAATTTGGGATATCACTGAGTTATAGGATGTAAGAGTACAGGTCCTCTTATGTCCTGAGTCTTCACTGACCTTAAAAGGCTAAGGCCCAAATGTTGGCTGTCTTTGTAGCCCTTCCTTTTCTCTAAGTTTTGGTCTGCAAACTTAGGTTGTTAAGCCTCCAGGAAGAGAACCTTATTATTACCCTACCACATAGGCAGTTGAACTTAGTCTCACTATCTGTCGAAATATCAAACATCATAGGCATAACATGGAGCAGATATTCTGCACTAAGGACTAATATGTAAAACTTTAAATCCCTACAGAACATGAAGGAAAAAATTTCAAAAGTAGATAAAAAAATTTTAAAATAGGAGTAACCAGTTACATATTTTTACACACAAATTTAAAAGACTAACCATATACAGTGTCGCAGCAGGACAGTCCTGTGACATTTTTATTCTTGTCTCGTTTTCATTTATCACCCTGCTTCTTAAAAAATAAATATTTAGTTGAGAGACAGTATAGCAGTAATTCATGTGTCATGACTAGTGGTACATATTTAGAAGACCAGAATGACAGGCATTCCATGCATAACTCTACCATTACAGATTGTTAACTTCAGTGCAGTTGCTTAGTTCACAGGTATCAGCATATATACTTATGCAGGATGAAAATCCTACCAATTAAATGCTAATTTCAAAATCATGCTGATGATACTCAGGATTGTTGCCTTGCAAATCTTGTTTATAGAAATATATGGCTTTGCCCCTGTCATATTGCCTACCTTTTCTCCTTGCCATCTCTTCACTGTCTAATCCTCAAGTTCTTGCTTTCCTTTTAATTGTGTTATACTATTCTATTATTATTATTTCTTCTTCTGAGTTCTTATAGTAGGGAAACTGTGCCATATTTACACATGTGGGTCAGGTTTATTTCACTTTTGAGTATATCTTCAAGTGGCATCCACTTAAATATAAAGGCTTCAAGTTCATCATTCTTTATAGCAGAGTAACACTCCATTACATAAAAATAACACATCTTTTTCATCCATTCCTCTGGTGATGGGCATCTTGGTTGTTTCCAAGACTTGGCTATCACA
>NW_004525222.1:38771-39544 GCF_000260255.1 Octodon degus
GTTGGGTTGTCATAGATAGCTTTTATCCAATTGAAGTAGAGGCCTTTTATTCCAATTTTCTGTAGGACTTTGAACATGAATTAGTGTTTGACTTTGTCAAAAGCCTTTTCTGCATCCATTGAGATGATCATGTGGTTTTTACATTTCGCTCTATTAATATAGTGTATTACATTTATAGATTTTCAAATATTGAACCATCCTTCCATCCCTGGGATGAATCCTACCTGCTCAGAGTGTATAATCTTCTTGATGATTTGCAGTATTCTATTTGCTAGGATTTTATTGAGGATTTTTGCATCTATGTGCATGAGGGATATCAGTCTGTAGTTCCCTTTTTTTAGTTGCATCTTTTCCTCATTTTGCAATCAGTATAGTACTTGACTCAAGGAATGTTTTTGAGAGTACTGCTTCCTTTTCAATTTCACTGAAGAGTTTGAGGAATATAGGGATTATATCTTCCATAAATTTCTTGTAGAATTTAGTTGTGAATCCATCCGGACCTGGACTTTTCTTTGTCGGTAGGTTTTCGATTACATTTCATATTTCATTAGTTGTTATTGGGTTATTGAGAGTTGTTACATCTTCTTGATTCAGTTTTGTTGATTTGCACCTTTCTAAGAATCTGTCCATTTCTTTTGTGTCTTCTATTGTGTGAGAGTAAAGATTCTCAAAGTAGCTACTGATAATGTGAATTTCCACTGGGTCTGTGATAATCACACCTTTTTCCTTTCAGCTTGTGTTTGAATTTTTTCTTTCCTCTTTTTCATAAGGTT
>NW_004525222.1:40864-41861 GCF_000260255.1 Octodon degus
TGTTGGATTTTGTTTCCTAATTCACTGTCATAGTCTATTTCTCTTAATTGGTGAATTGAGTCCACTTACATTGATGGTTATAATTGATGTGTACTGACTTACAATCGACATGTTATTTACCTGCTGTTGCTTACTCCCTTTTGTCTTGTGTTTAATTGTTTATATAGTTAGTGACTTCCTTCTGTTCTCATTTGTAGAGTTCTGGTCATTTTGGTCCCTCCCTAGAACATCTTTCAGTAGTCTGTGCAGGGTTGGCTTTGCCATCATGAAATTCTTTATTTGTTCTTTGTCATGGAAGTATTTCACTTCTCCTTCAAACTTGAAAGAGAGTTTTGCAGGGTATAGTAATCTGGGCTGGAATTTGTTTTCATAGAGGACTTGAAGTACTCTGCTCCATGTTCTTCTTGCCTTCATGGTTTGTGAAGAGAACTTTGCCATTATTCTGATGAGTTTTACTTTAAATATGCTCTGTTTCTTTTCTCTAGCAGGTTTCAGTATGGTATTCTTTTGCTGGATTTCTGGGATCTTTATTGTATTTCTCAGTGTGTTATTAATTGGGTTGAAGTTATTTGGCATTCTGCTTGTTTCGGTTACCTGAATGTGAGATTGTTTCCTCATATTTGGGAAGTTTTCTGCTTTTACTTCTGACCATATTCTTTGTATATCATTTGTATTGACTCCTTTCTTGTTCATGCCTATTAGTCTCACATTGTTCATCTTTGCATCATCTTGCAGGTGATGATTTTTTCCTGCATCCTCGTTGTTTTTAAGAGATCTTTCCTTACCTTTTCACTAGCTGCAACAGCGCCTTCAAGATCTGAAACTCTATCTTCACTTTCACTCAAAAGGGTTTGCAAGCTTGTGATTGAGATTTTAAGTTCCTCTTTATCTCTTTGACTCTGTCTGCTTCATGTGATCTATTTCTTTCTGTATTGTTCATTCAAGGAATCCCTCATTTTTCTAATCTCTATTTTTTATGAATGTCTTCCTGAGAAGC
>NW_004525222.1:43211-44018 GCF_000260255.1 Octodon degus
GTCTGCATCTTGTACAATGAATAACCACTAAGACAATAATATGCAGTGTAGTCATACAGAATTTCACTTAACAAAGTAATATGAATTTCATAGTATTTATTGTAATACATAGCGTTGTCTTTCAATCAGTTATTCATATTACCAGATATATGTATGTAAAATTGGAACAAGGAAGAAAAAAACAAAGAAATATAGAAGAAATTAAAAGGAAAATGTACAATCAATTGAAGAAAGGAGACAAAACAAAGTATTATTTGCTCCTTTCCATTAACCAGTGGAAATGCACAATCCAGTTGTTAAAACCATTCTGCTAACATACATACATACATCTCTCACTCACTCCCTCTCTTGTCCTTCTCAAATACGTATCTCTTTCTTTTTTAATAAGTTAATTTCCTTTTCCCAATACCTATGGTACCCATTCCATTTTTTCTTTTCAGTTCCTCACACTACAGAGACAATATGATGTTTGCACATGCAGGTCTGTAAATCAGGTTTTTCTCTTAAAATTATGCTGCAAAGTAGCTATTCTTCCTCACTTAAAAACTGAAATACACAGTAGTAGACTGAGTTTCTTGAGTCTATTTATTTCTGTATCCTAAATTCCAATCCAAACAATTATTCAGAAGTCTTTTTTGAGCTGGATTTAGTGATGCCTGCTGTAATTTCAGGATCAGGAAAAAAAGGTAATATGAGTTTGATGTTCAGCTGGGCTAGCCTGTGAGTTCAAGGGTAGCCTGAGCCATATAATGACAGTCTGGGTCAAAAAAAAAAAGAAAAGGAGGAGGAGGAGGAGGAGGAGGAGGA
>NW_004525222.1:46935-47828 GCF_000260255.1 Octodon degus
TAACAAAAAAAGGGGACACAGATGAATATTCATTTTGTATCTGTGTATTCAAAGTAGTTAGGATACATATATAGTTACATTCTCTTAATGAATACAGTGATTTGTTCTAATGGTGTGTGTAAATAGGATAGCAAATGCACATCTTGTACAGCAATTAACCACTAGGAAGAATGTATGCAATGTGTTAATTATTGAAACTGTCCTAACAATCTGGTTTGAAACTATCTCATTGCTATTTGTTTCTCAATAAGATTTTGGAAAAAAAGTAGATATTTACTAAAAGTACTAAATATATACAAAAGTTTAAAGAAATGGTACACAATACTTGGTCTTCCATAACAAGTTTTACTCTCCAGATATAAACAATATAAGGGGCTGGAGTGATGGCTCAGTAGAATAAGTGCTTCCCTAGCAAGTGCAAGGGCTTGAGTTCAATCCCCGGTTCCGCATTCCACAAAAAAAAAAAGTTAAATATTTATTTTAGTTATTCTGGAGGGCAGTCAGTATACCTAATTATCTGGTCCTTAATTGTTCCTTGCTCTTTGAAATAGGACTCAAATTCCTGGTGATATTCCTACTTTAGCCCCCAGAATGCCAGGCTTATAGGCATATAGCCAGATTGCTGATTTCTTATACTATCATGTATAAACTATACCACTGAATACTGATGTCAAACAAAACTGAGTCATTTACCTCCCCTCCATGTCAAGCCTTCTCTCATTTATTACATCATATATGGTTATCTACATAATTTAAAATAATATCCTTTAACCATTTCTTCTAAGAATTTTGAAACTATATTGGTTCCCTCTATGTAAAATAAATCAAGTAGTTCACTTATCCACTCCCCTTTTCCCTATATTTTGAAGTTCTGCTAAATATGTCATTTCTAT
>NW_004525222.1:48228-49757 GCF_000260255.1 Octodon degus
GCCAATATCGACAGCAAATTTCTTTCAAGGATTTTTACTGGATTATAATCACCTTTTTCTTACTGTGAAAAGTAGCAAATCAACACCACATATCTACAGTCTTCTAACTTCTTATCATACCAATTATATATTTTATGAAGATTTTTCCCCCGCTGTTCTTTGGATTCCTTTTCTACTAGCAGCAGGGCTTGGAGGCCTCTTATAAACTTCTCAGTCCAGGATTTCTTTTAGTCAAATTCCTACATTGAGCTCTTTTTTCTTGGCTTCTGCTGGCTTCAAATGACTTTATCTTAGAGAATGAATGAAAAGTAAACTTTCTCTATCTCTTCATTCTAAAATATTTTTCAATTATCCACATAGGCTACTGATAATTTAGCTACTTACAGAACTCTAGGTTGAAAGCTACACGTGTCAGAATTGGAAATAGTGTGCTATTGTGTTTCAGCAAACAATACTCATGAGAAGTTGATGCCAGGCCAGCACTGGTAGCAGATAATCAGTAGGCTTTCTCTCTGGGGTTCTGAAATTGTACAATGACATGTATTAGAATCTTTTGATACTTATGTTTCGCTTTTTCTTCAGCAGCCAGAAGTGACTGTGCCATGATTTACAGTGAGTGGCTCGTATTACAAATCCATGTCATTTTCACAAACATCCTGCGAGGTACTGCATATAGTATTATTCACTCTACCGTCTTTTGTAGGAAACTCTGTGGGTCTAGCTTGCAAAGCTGATGCTCTTGACATAAATCCCCCATACATGCCCCTCAGAAAGATTAGATCAACTCACATAAATTCATAAATGGAGTATCTTTTCTCTTATCCTCACTAATGGTGAGATTTTTAGCACACCTGTCTCATTACTCCTTTAATTTTCAGGCCTATACTTGTGAAATGTAATTTCTCCAGAGGGTTGGGTTTTTTTTTAATAAGTTTTCTATTAACAGACTGACCATTCAGAATTTTGTTGCTTTTCCTTTGTTCCTCATATGTCAACTCTTTAAAATCATTATCCAATCATTATCCATATCACGTATGTAAATTCTGTATCATATATGTAAAACATTTCTCTAAAAAAATCAGTTTATTTTATCTTAATTATGGTAATGATTTCTTCTTCCTGGAAGCCTCGTTTTTTATGTAATACAAAATGTATGATTTCTCCTTTACCTTTTCTGGCTCTAGTGTTTTCTCTAGTATGAAAGGCTTTCTCCAGTTCAAAGATGTAAATTCAAATTTAATGTCTCCTATTTTGGGGTGGTGGTGTTGCAGGTCAACAACAATTCTACTAAAATGTAATTATTCAAAAAATGAAAGGTAGTTCACATTCAAAAGTCTTTCAAAATAGCAAAGTAAAAAAATCATTTGGCATTTAGTTGGTAAAAATTCAATACTATGCTTTTAGTAAAATGCCCTGAGAACATGCTTTTTATGACAAAGTAATTCATCTATCCTAGGAAAAACAGGAATAATGCCAAGTTTTCATTAAGGACATAATTACTTTAGTTGAAGAACCAGTTTTCAGGATCC
>NW_004525222.1:51382-53701 GCF_000260255.1 Octodon degus
GAATTTTTAAAGAATTCTATTCATTACCTGTCCAACAGTCCTGTTACTAGACAGTAATGGTTGAGCTTCCAAGACTTATGAAAACATTACATCCATTCAAAAATCAATTTGTTTCATGTGCATGGTTATATAATCAGGAAGAAAAGGTGTGAGCAGTAATTCTGACATGCCACAGCACAATCACTCACTATGTCAATTCTGTTCCTATCCAATGACAAGTATTAGCTCACTCGAGCCTACAATTCCTCTTTTCCCTAAGAGTCTCCCAAATGACTCAACCACTTAGACTTAGTCGCATAGTAATTGGCACTACTGCCTCAACCTCAGGCGCTCTGATGAAGTAAACTCATACTGTTAAGAGGAGGAGTCATCAAGTAGGAGTAACAACGCACTGCTTCACAAACAAGTCATCTCACTCAGAGCCTGGGCTCTGAGGTGGTGTGAAGAATTGTGAGAGCATTACTTCCCCTTGGACTTCCCAGACACATGGTGTTTTGTCAAAATCTCCGTATGTATTCTTGGAGAGAATCTGGGGCACTGTACTAAGCAGTGACTGAGAGGGAAGTAGTACTGTAATCCTTTCCAGATGCTTAAGGAACCATCACTCTAGCTTCTCTATGCATCAGGATTATCTTGAAGGCTGTGGACCCTCACTCTCCAAGTCTGTGTTTTAGGAAGTCTGGAGAATGATAACAGCCTATAAATTATCAGTGATGCTCCAGATTATTCTGATATTGGAGGGCTTTTGCCAACAGTTAAAGTAATGCTACACGGACACATCAATGTCCCTCTAAGGTCACTGCTTATATGAGATTTTGCTTTGGGATCAAACATTCTGTGGGTCAACAAAAATGTTTCATGACATGGTGTACAAATGCCCTAACCTGTATTAACCACTGATCTTTTAACTGATCCACATATTTCCCTTTTACAGAGAGGTACACAGTTGGAATTTCTCTGTATGGAAGCTTTTCAAAAATGCTCATTTTTAGGTTCCTCTATGTCTTTTCATAACTTGATATTTTATCACATCTGGATGTATGTAATTTATTGATGCACTAACCTACTACAGGGTACCTGAGTCATTTCCAAATTTATGTATTATTAATAAAAATATATCATATACATTTATGTGCAGGTTTTGTGTGGACCTAAGTTTTTAGCTCATTTGGATAAATACCAAGGAACAGAACCATCAGACCATAATTATTTCCATTTTACACATGAAGAAACCAAGACAAAAAGAAATCAAACAGTGTGCTTCAAGTCATACAACTATTAAGTAAGATAGCTGGGAATCTGCACTATTAAACATACAAGGCTCCACTGAATTTTACTGGTGATTCATCAACCATTCAACATTTTGTCTAGAAAACAAGTTCTGTTGGGCATACTACAATCATTAGCTTTAGCAGGGACAAGAAAATAGCATAGTACAAATAGAACAGAGTAGTATTCAGCACGTTATACTTTCTTTGTATGGGTTGAAGGACAGGGGACTTCTGCATTATGCCAGTTCATGTCAACTGACCCTCCTGTCTCAGCCTTCTGAGCAGCTGAGATAACTGGCTTGTACCACAGCATCTTTTGAAATTTCAGTTTGACTGTGTGGTATTTAGCACATTACAGAACTCCTCAACTGCAGAACTTTATCTTTTTGTCTTTACTTTTCATCCCTGTGCCATATTGTTAGATCAGAAACCTGAAACCTCTGTAGGGGTTTCAGTACAAATCCATGAACTACCATGAATTTTGTTTAACAGATCCCAGACTGAATAATAAATTCACTGACATTTTCTGCATTTAACATCAGTTATGCTGGATTCTACATCAGTATTTCCATCTATAATTCTATTCCCTTTAGAAATCTTTGTAGATCTTCCTTTTCACAGCACGATTTTCAAATTTGTTTGCTTTTATTCTTTCATGAGCCTTCACCCAAATGACTATCCACTGATCATCCCCAAGTGAGACTTCAGGAACATAGCCTCTTCATACATTTTAGCTGCCTTCTTCCTAACAGAAAAAACAGTGCAACTGGTCTATGTGTAAGATCATAAAATGCAAAGCCATTTTTATGTTTTCTTTCTATGCATTTGGTACGGGGTCTCACTATGCAGCTCAAACTCCTAGTGATCCTCCCATCCTCCCCAGTGCTGGGATTATAGGTGTGCATCACTACACCAGGTCTCAGTAGCTGGCAGAGTGTATCAGGGGGCAAGGCTGACGTGGTACATGGTGCCCAGGATAAATCCTCTGTCTCTGTGCTTGCATAAGCAGGAGCTTAGTCTGCTGAGGTATCATACCAGCCCAAACACT
>NW_004525222.1:54692-62883 GCF_000260255.1 Octodon degus
AAAGATCAGGCCAAATTTTTTCTCCCTTAGGATGCCTCTGCATATGTGAGTTATGTATTGTATTCACATCCCCTGTTCAGGGAGGGCTGAGGAAAGACATATCTAGGTGTGTATGTCTCAGATGCTATAAACCCTCATCCTCATACCACAGAAGTACTTTGTTCCTAAAGAATTAAAAACTCTGATATGGTTCTTTAGGTAGTAAAACATAACAAAAACAGATGACCCCCTGCTCAGAGGTCAACAGCTAACTTTTAAGAAACAAATAAAAAGAGAAATTTTTTTTCTGTCATACTCCTTCAGTATATCTAACAAAGCTAGTCATCAGGGACAGAATCATGGGTCACCTTAAAAATACACAATATCTGAAGCTTAGGACTAATTTTACTATTGTCTGTGATCTCACATCTGAAACACACCTTAGGGAAAGCTCCAATCTCTCAAGGGACAAGTCACAGGGATGATGGAAAAACAACACTTCAGTAGGAACCTGGTTATTGCATCATTTTGAAAATACATTGACTAATCCAAATTCTTCAGAAAACACAGCACAATAAAGGACATGAGTAAAATGTTAAAAAAAAAAATAGGGAGATGCTTTTATAAGCAACAGTTCCATATTTTCTAGCAAGAAACATGGTTCATCATTGCTAAAGGTCTGAACCAACGTGAAACATGACACCACAAATGCTTCTAAACTCATCTGAAATCCAACAACAGAGCGCTTTCTTAAAAACCTGGTGGGCAGGGCCCCACTCCCAGTTTCCACATTGTAGGTCCAGCATAGGACTGATAATCTGCATTTCTCTCTAGAGCCCATGTGATGCCTGGTGCTTCAAGAGCCACTGCACTAGGAAAGCTGTTTGCATTTATTCAACAGCAGGTATTCATGCCCACAGAAAGTATTTGGAAGGTCTATTTCCTGGATTCTGTTCAGCTATAAAACATTAAAAATGGTATTTTTATAATTGCTAGCCCAATATTCATAAATTCAACATCAGTGAGCTTAGAAACTGGCTCATATTCCTGTGTGAAAAATGGGGAATAATGTCTCTGACAAAATTTTTTTTCCAACTAAACATATTGCCTAAAATCAGGGCTCTGTTACCTAGCAAGTATCAGCAAAACAAAAACTTCATAACCTATGTCACTTTGGGGAAGCACAAATACAATTGTTTGCAACATCTTCATGGGGGCTCCTAACCAATACATGTTCCTTATATGAATATCTCTTTTAATAACTTTGCATGTTTTGTAGATGTGTAATTAATTATTTTTACTGATCAATACGGTTATGTTACTTAAAATTATTTTCAATCAATAATTTCAGGTAGTCCAACATAAAAGTCTTAAAGCCCTGAAGAAAACACTTTACTTCCTTTACCGAACTGTATACTAGGAAGGTGTTACAGTGCACATTTAGACATCATCCCAGAGCCTCACTGGCTCAAAGTGAGGCTTTGGGGAGGTAACTGGATCATCAAGTGTGACACTCATCATGGACTAGTTCATTTAAGAGTTCATAACTAAATGTGATGTTGAGAGCTGAAGCTTGGTAGGACGTCAATCACTGGGGGTGCAGTTGGAGTTTCTCTGTGTCCCTATCCCCTCATCCCTCTCTGCTTCCTGCTCCCAGATCAGGAGCTCTTTCTCCTCTGCCCCGCCTTTCTGCTATGTGGCCCTGCCTTGAAGTCATCCAACTGTGGACTGAAAAATCTACAAACTGTGAGCCAAAGTAAACCTTTCCTCCTTAAGAGTTGTGTGTATCAGGTACAGTGTCCAGTGATGTGAAAATAACTAAGACAGACAGGATAAGAAGACTTTCTACTTCTTAATTTCTGAATGAAGAATAAACTTTTCTGCACAGTAAGTTTCATGGGCCTGGTTGACTTAAAACATAGTGGCTGTGTGGTTCCTGGACCATGAAGCTGACACGTTCTTTAACAGGATAGATATGGTCAGATGTATGGTATAAGTAGGGCCTGATATCATACTATGTTCCCCTGCCTGTTGGGACCATGGTAGAAAGACCATTCCAGAAGATTTTTAAAGAATAAAACCCCAGAATAAGGAGTAGGAAGAGTTTATCATTGGACCAGCTGTAGCAGTATGACAATGGAGAAAAGAAAGTATACCGAGATAAAGTTTTCACAACCGAAACTATGTGGCAGAAGCTGCAGTCTGCATTATGACTAGGAAAAATGCACTGACTGGGTCTCATTAGATAAGATATCCAGCAAGAAGAGAATATCATTTCTTCAAAATGTTGAAAGAATTCTACACCAAGCTAAACTGTCCCTCAAATATGAAGAAATTAATACATCTCCAAATTAAAACAAAATGAGAGAGAATATGTTGCTAGCAGATTTGCCTTAAAAGGACTATCATTCAGGCTGAAATTAAAGAACACTCTCTGATAACTTTCAAATCCACAGAAGGAAAGAAACAGCAGCAAAAAGCATAACCACAGAAATACACAATTCTTTTCTTGATCATTCCATTTTAAGATATCTGAAAAACGAAATGCTAATTATAAATACCACTAATTCTAAAAATAAACCATATGTTTAGAACATCTGAAGATGTAATTTGTATTTTATGACAGCCATAGTCCAAAAGAAGGGAAAGGACACGGAATTGCCTTCGACAAAAGTTTTTGCATACTACTGAATTTCACATGGCATTACTTTAGATTGCCTTAAATTAAGATGATAAAAGCAATCCTCACAGCCAGCTTTAGAATTTTAACTCAAAATATGGTGGACAGAAGCGGTAAGAGAACTGCAAAGGCACAGTAAAAATATGTAATACAAGAGAAGCCATGATCAAGGAGTATAAAATACAAGACATAAAAAATAAAGAAATGAAAAATCAAAAGAGCAGACATAAATTCTAATTTATTAGTAATTACATTAAATGTAAAAATGCACTGGTGAAGATCAAAAACCCAGACTGGCAGAAGAGATGAAAACTAAAAGTCCCAACTATAGCTTCTCTACAGCAGATACATGTTAGATTCAAACACAATAGGTGGAAAGTAAAGGATGGAAACCTATCTAACACGCAAGCAATAACCAAACTAGAGGGGGCACAGCTATATTAACATCATACGAAATACTCTCAGAAAAAGGTATTAGAGATGAACAATGTATAGTAAAAAGAGGGTCATCAATTCATCAAGATACAATTTTCAAAAATGTATGTACCTGGAACCATCTCAAAATATATAAAAAGTGATAAAAGTTAAAGAAGGAATACAAAATTCAACAATTTTCACTTAGAAAAATGAAAGGAGATTAAGAGGGAAAGAATTTTCACAAAACACTCCAAATCCAGTACATACGTAACTAACATTCAATGTAGATAGACAATTTCTTAGGAGAAATTAGGCCATCAAATAAGGGAACTAAAGCAGACAGGGCAGAAATTCAAGCCTAGCCTGGACAATAAAGCAAGATCCTGTCTCACAAATGAAAATATAAAACAGGGAAGAGATAGAGGTCATTGTAAAGGTCTTGGGTTCAATCGTGAATACTGTTAACTAAATTAATAAATTAATAATGTAACACCAAATTTGTAATATACAGCTATAGAAGTACTTAGAATGACTTATAGTACTATAGACATATTTTGCAAAGCAATAAAGAATCAAAATCAATAACTTATCCTTTCAGTTTTTGGAACTAGACAAACCAATTAGAAATCTAAAGCAAGGAAAGAGAAGAAATAATAATGCACTAGCCAAGAAAAAAGAGCAGTCTCACACATCACCCAGTGTTAGGAATAAAAGTGGGGTCAACATGATTAATTATGTAGATATCAAAAAAATAATAAAGAAATAGTATGAACAAATCTATATCCATAAATTTGATCATTTAGAATAGGCAGATTCCTTTAAGGGCACACAAACCACGATAACTCTCTCAGGGAAATAAAAGTAATATGAATAGTCACAGACATAAAAGAGAAATTGTTTTAGTGATAAAAACATACCAAAAAGGGAAATATGAGACTCTGAAGGTTTTACTATTAAACATTTCCCAACTGACTCTGTAAGACTGGTGTTAACCAAATATCAAAAATAAATTTTAAAACTTCCTTAATCTACTAAACAATATTTTAAAACATGCTTATCATCAAGTCTCAGATTTCCCCTTTTCAAGGACAAGGCATGACTGTCCTCTCTAAATATTTTTTGTTGAACTTCATGCTGAAAGTTCCAGCTAAATGTAGTAAAACAAGAAAAATGGAAGACATGAGCATCAAAAAGGAAACAAAGCCATCTTTATTTCTGAACAGGATTATTTACACAAAAATCCCCTAATAACATGTACAGGATAATTAACTTAGCAGGGTACCAAGATGCAAAGTCAATATTCAAAACTCTATTGCTTTTCTACCTTCCAAAAATATCATTTAAAATTTGAAATTTAAAAATGCTTATTTCAGCATCCCCAAAATGAAGTCTAACGAAATATGTACAAGATCTGTATACATACAAAACACTGTTGAAAGGAATCACAATCTAAACAGATGGAGAGGGATTTTGTGTTTGATTCTAAGACTTAAGAAAGAAAAATTTATTAGCTTTTTCCACCGCTGGTATTACATGCCTGACATGCATAGTCGAAAAGAGGAGAGGTTTGTTTGGCTCATGGTCAGCAGGATCCAGGGTAAAAATATTGTCAGAGAAGAACTTGGTGAGGCAAAGCCACTCCCTTACCAGCAGCTAGAAGCAGAACAGGTTGGAAAGAGCACCAGAAAAGCCGTCCCATCCAAAGGCACACTCCAGACTCTCCACCTCTAGCTGGACTCCACTGCCTAACAGCACATTCGACTGTCAACATTAGTTGTTTCATCCCTGATGAATTTCATGTTCCCAGGATCCAATCTGGATCTACTCTTAAAGAGTCCCTTAATCCAGTTGCACTGACCACTAAGATTAACTGGCACAGAAGGTGTCAATTCTTCCTAAATTGATTCATATGTGTATTAAATTAACATTAAAATCCCAATTAGGCTATTTGTGGATATGCACGAGATTGTCCTAATATTTACAAAAGGAAAGAACATGCCAAATTCACTTCTGCAGAATACAGAGTTTGAAGACTAACATTACTTGATTTCAGAACTCACTACATAAAGCTACAAGAAGAACATGCTGGGATGAACAACTATTGAGCAAGAAAACAGAACAGGTGACTAGAAATATCATGAAAAATAGAATGAATATTTTTATTAATTTCATTGAGAAAGAAATAGCAATGAGATAGTTTCAAAACAGGTTATTAGGACAGTTACAATAATTAATACATTGTATATTTTTGTCTTAATAGTATTCAGAGTACAAGGTGCAGGTATATCTTGTCTAAACACTATTAGTACAAATATTTCTTCTCACTGAACTAAGCAAAAGTACCTGTATACCTACTCTATTTTGTATATGCATATATATATTTTTTCACTATAAAATGGTCCTTCATTTATATTTCTTTTGTTTACTTTTGTCAGAGATGGGTATTCCATTGCCATTCAAGCATCATACGTGCATCAATTCAGCAAAATAATCCTATATACTCCAATAGTCCATAATACTAGAGGTTATCCATGAAACTGGTAATGTCAGAAGTTGTTGACTTGAGCCTTTTATGGCTCACTATATTAATATGGCTTTACATTTTATACCTCATGCTTATACTTTTCTGCTGGATGGTTAAGACCAACATAAGGCTAGACCTATATAACAAAAAATGCAACTTTTTTATTTGCCAAGGTCAGTCAAATCTCAGGATTTACCCTGAAATCATGTACAGCAGTTTGTAGATCTTTTGTCAGTGTCAGCCATCTGGATGAGACACGGCCATTGCTTGACCAATTTGCTCTCTATGAAAGCCTGAGAGAATTTTTTCTCTCTAGGTAACTCTCCTTAGGCACACTCTACATCGTCAATCACTTTCCTCTGTGGCCCCATATTCTCGTTTATCAAAAAATTTGAGACACCACTGAGTTACAAAATGTTACAGCACAGGTTCTCTTATGTCCTGAGTCTAACTGATCTTGATAGCCTAGGGCCAAAATTTGGGTATCCTTGTACCCAAGCACCTCTATTTCTCTAATTTTGATCTGCAAGCTTTAGTTGTTAAACATCCAGAAGAGAAGGCTTATGATATTATTATTACTCGGTAACAGAAGCAGTTGAGCTTAAAACAGGTAAAGAACAAGTTGAATTATCATTATTTGCAGATGACATGATACTCTATTAGGAAGATCAAAAAAGCTCCAAGACGTTACTAGAATTAATACATGAATTCAGTAGCACAGCAGGATATAAAGTCAAGACCCGGAAGTCAATAGCGTTCCTCTATACAGATAACAAACAAACTGAGAGGGAAATTAGAGAAATAATACCTTTTACAATGCTTTTACAATAGCACTGCAGAAAATGAAATACTTAGGAATTAATCTAAATGAAGAAGTAAAAGATTTATTCAGTGAAAATTACGGTACTCTCATAAAAAGAGATCATAGAGGATTTCAGAAAATGGAAAGATATTCCCTGCTCCACGATAGGAAGAACCAACATTGTGAAGATGGCCATATTTCCAAAATTGTTATACATGTTTAATACAATCCTTATCAAAATACCACCAACATACCTCACAGTCCTAAAAAAATTGTTCCTAAAATTTACTTGAAACCAGAAAAAACCTAGAATAGCAAAGGCAATCCTGGGCAACAAAGAGAAGCCAGGAGGCATTACAGTTCCTGACTTGAAGTTATACTACAAAGCTACTGAATAAAATCAACATGGTATTTGCAAAAAACAGATCTATGAATCAGTGGACTAGATTAGAAGATGCAGAAGCAACTACAAACAGATTCAGTCTTCTTATCTTCAATAAAGGGACTAAACATGCTTACTGTAGGAAAGATAGCCTCTTTAACAAATTGGTGCTGGAAAAACTGGCTCTCTACATGCCAGTTTTGAAACTGTCTCATTGCCACTTATTTCTCAATAAAATTAATTAAAAATAGAATATATAAAGAATTGAAAAAAAAAAAAGGTGCTGGCAAAACTGTATCTCTATGTCCTGAAAACTAAAACTGGACCCAGGTCTATCACCATGCATTAAACTAAAGTCAAAATGGATTAAAGATCTAAATATTAAAATGAAAACACTAAATCTACTGAAAGAGGAGATAGGAGGAACTCTTGAGGACACAGGTGTAGGCAAACATTTCATGAACAGAAGTTAAAGTACAGCGGTAATTCTTGAAAGAATTAACAACTGGGACCTCCTCTTATTGATAATTTTTGCACACCAAAATAAATTACCAACTGAGTGAAAAGACAACCCACAAATTTGAAAAAATAATTTAACTTATTTAATAAGCACAAAGACAAAGGTCTTCTCTGTAGAATTTATAAAGAACTAAAAAACACTAGGGCTTCAAAATTTAAAGACCCAATCCAGAAATGGGCATTCAAGATGAACACACACTTCTCAGAGGATGAAATTCTGGAAGCTAATAAACACATGAAAAAATACTCCACATCACTAGCCAACCATGAAATGCAAATTAAAACAACACTGAGACACCACCTCACCCCAGAAAGAATGGCTATCATAAAGAAACAAACCAATAAAAAATGTTGGAGATTCTGAAGGGAAAAAGGACTCTTTTCTATTGCTTGTGGGAGTGTTGACTGGTGCAACCATTATGGAAATCAGTGTGGGACTCCTTAAAAAACTAGGACTAGAAATTCCATTCAATCCAGCTATTCCCCTACTGGGAATTTTCCCAAAATAACTGAAAACATCATATCATAGTGATATATGTGCACCTATGTTTACAGCAGCACAATTTGTGATAGCCAAATCTTGGAAGCAACCGAAATGCCTGTCACCTGAGGAATGAATGAAAAAGATGTGGTGTTTTTATACAATGAAGTATTACTAAGCTATAAAAAATGATACACCCACACCCTTTATATTTAAGGGGATATGCAGTCAATTTTTGATGAAGGTACAAAGACAATCCAAAGGAGAAAGATGCCAGATCTCTGCAAGACCACATGCAACAAACTGATCACATCTCATACAAAATAAACTGAAGTTCATAGATCCAGATAAAGAACTAGATATAAAAACAGACTCTATGATACTACCATGAAAAGGTATTAGGAGAA
>NW_004525222.1:63613-65295 GCF_000260255.1 Octodon degus
TGTGTGTGTGTGTGTGTGGTGGACTAAGCTCTTGCTTAGGCAAGTGCAGGGACTGTAGTTTGATCCTACCACCATACGCCATGCCAGTCCCACCCCACAGCATAAGCTGGCCACTGAGACTGGCTCATACCTCTAATCCCAGCACAGGGGAGGCTGAAAACAGCAGGATAACTATGAGTCCAAGCTCACGCAAGCTCCGTAGTGAGACCCTGTACCAAATACATTTTTTTTAAAAAGATAGAGCAAATAGTACCATAGCTTTCATGAAATATAAGTCAACTGTTTTGAACAAGTTAGATTTACATGTAATACCAGAATACTGTAATTAGGTTAAAAACTAAAAGCAAAGTTGGACTTACTGGCACATTCCTATATTCCCAGCACTCTATGAGGTAGAGACAGAAGGAAAGCAACTTTGAGCCCAACCTGGGCAACAGTCACTTTGTAAGATACTATCTCAAAATGAAAACTAAAACAAAGGAATGGGAATATAGTTCACTGCAAAGTCCCTGGGTCAACCTCTTGGAACACAAACAACTGAAAACTTAGGAATCATTTATCTCTGGAATTGTTTATTTCATATTCTCACACTGTAGTTGACCAGATAGATAACTGAAACAATGGGAAGCAAAACCGTAGCTAGGAAGGGACTACTGCAATATAGGTAAGTATGCACATACACCTTAACTTGGACACATATATTTCTTGCTTTGTTATGGTCAGGGCCTGAAGGCACTAGTGATGAGCACACAGAGCAAATCTCCCTTCTAAGACCATTTTCCAATTCAGTGAGACCAGGAGCCTGGCGAATAACTGACTTGGGGGTTGGAAATGTCAAAAGGATACAGAAGCTAAATAAAGTAGCTCTCACTGGCAAAGTAGAACAATTTCAGTAACAAAATAATGCCATGTTCAATCCTAACCGGCCAGCAAGAAAGAAGACCGAGTCCCCCCATCCCACCTTGACATGCTACATAAGAAAGTTAGGTCACCTTTGGTATTCCTACAATTTTTAAACATATAAAGTTATTTTGTGGTAAACACTATTTTTAGGAAGCAGGAGGACAAAATACACAGGAAACACCACTTATTTTGTAAGTGAAGAAACCATACAGTGTGCAGACTGGAAGATACCAGGTTATGGGCTCTGATGGACAGCTGTGCAATACAGGGTAACACTTGAGCTCATTTCAGATACCAAGAACTATGAGAGGATGAGGGTGTTGACATAAGAGAATAAATAAGAGTGCAGGCCCTGCCAGTGAGTGAGAGGACCAGAACCGTGGGATCCTGAATAGACTTAGAGCACAGGCACGGGGAGTGAGTGAGATGACCCAGGGCCATCCCGATCCTGAATAGACCTGGAGCACAGGCCCAGAAAGGAAGACGACCCGGGGCCCCACGGATCCTCATTCGACCCAGAGTGCAGGCGCAGTGTGGAACCCTTCAGCAGAACTCCCTGCAAAGAGGCTAGAGGAAAGACCCACCCAGAAGATTCAGGAGCAGAATCTTGCCAGAGTGACACAAAGGGTTCAACTCTAATGCCTGCAGCAGAAACAAGTGGAGCACAGCAGCCAGATCCAAACAACACCCACCTGGAGGAATCTGAACTTCATAGATCCGGACCTGATGCTAAGATTAATAACTCTATTTAAGCTCTACACTAAAGGTCAGAAAACAGT
>NW_004525223.1:0-476 GCF_000260255.1 Octodon degus
ACTGAGATCTCTCGCCAGCCCAAGAAGTGAAAGTTTTCAATTAAAATACAAATGAGATGTCCTGAGTCTTAGCTGAACTTGGAAGGCTAGGGCCAAAATGTTGGCTTTCCTTGTAGCCCTCCTTTTTCTCTAATTTTTGGTCTGCAAACTGACGTTGCTAACCTTCCAGAAGGCAACCTTATTGTTATTACCATATAATTCAGGCTGTTGAGCGTAACCTATCTGTCTGAATATCAAACATCTTAGGCATAACATGGAACAGGTATTTTCCATCAAGTATTGATATGTTAAACTTTAAGTCCCTACAGAGTATGACAAAATATTTAAAAAATTAAAATATATTTAAAAAATAAGCATAAAGAATTATGCATGTTTGCACATAAGTCCAGAAATCTAACCATATACAACGTTGTTGCAGGACAGTCCTGCAACACTCCTTTTCCTGTCTCCTGCCTTCACTTACCACCCCTTCCTTT
>NW_004525223.1:702-1639 GCF_000260255.1 Octodon degus
ACTCAGGTCAACAATTTCTGACATTGCCAGTCAAGAGGAAGACAAATACTATTATGGACTACTGGACTATTTTGGAATATTTTGCTGAGTTTACACACTTATAATATTGAAATGATGGAACTCAACAAAAAAAGGGGATATAGATGAATGACCATTTTGTATCTGTGTATTCAAAATGGTTAGGATTGATATATAGCTACATTCTCTTAATTCAAGGAATAGAAGTATTTGTTCTAATAGCATTTGTAAATAGGATATCATGTCTGTATCTTGTACAACAAATAACCACTAGGAAGGCATTATGCAATGTGTTAATTATTGACACTCTCCTACCAATTTGATTTGAAACTGTCTTATTGCTACTTATTTCTCAATAAAATTATGGAAAAAATAAAATAAAATACAAATTAAATAACAACAAGCTCACCATTTTTTCACATAAAGAAAATTTCAAAATTAATACTAAAATACTGACCAGTGGAGAACATTCATTTATAATTTATTATCACAAGATTTAAAAAATAATTATCTTAAAAGTACCCTGCTGTGTAGCAGTGAATTCTACCAGAGCAAAAAAGACAGTAGTGGAAAAAAATTCAGTAAATATAAATGAAATCCAGTGTACAGTGACACTCATGTTATATGTGTTTATTATATGAATTTGACTAATAAGCTCCTGGTATGACAAAGTGTTATTTTTAAAGACAACTAAGTGAGTAATGGCTGGAAATCTTTCTACTGTCCTATTTCTGTAAATATAAAATTACTCTAAATGACATTGGGTTGAAAGTAGATATTTTAAATTTTTGACTATGAAAAAGCTAGCAAGTTCAGTAACAGGATTCTAACAGTCACGTTGTCACTGGTTGAAGCATCGAAATTGGAGCTGACTCATCCTCAAGAGAAATGGAGCTTAGTTATGAGCACCTTCATCCAA
>NW_004525223.1:2606-3899 GCF_000260255.1 Octodon degus
AGATTCTTTGGAGTTGAAAGAAAGAAATGTGGAAAGGAAGAAGGAAGAAGAAAGGCAATAAACAACAGGGGCCAAGGAAAGATAACACCATGTAACATAACATCATTTTTGCATTCTTATTACTTTGTTTAGTGAAATCAAATCTTGTATCATTTCTAATGCTGCTTTTTATCAATATTTTCTATTCTTTAAAAATAAAAATGAAGCAAAAAGGCAAGAATGAAAAAGGTATGAACAACGAAAAGGAAGCAGGTAGAAATAGAGAAGGAAGGAGGCATGGGGAGATAGCTCAGTAGAATAAGAGCTTTTCTGGCAAAAGCAAGGTTCTGAGTTCAATTCTTGGTACCGAAAAAAAAAGAAAAACTAACAAGTGGACCTATTGCTGCCTACTGGGCATTTATTACAGGCCAAGTGCTCTTTCCTTTTTTTATGAGCAGAATATATTTATTGAGAGAAAGAAAGCTCCTGTCCAAGAGAGGGACAGGTGGGGGACCCGAATGGGTAGTTCCCAATCAAGTGCTCCTTTCTGAATGTATTATTTCTACACTTGCAAATTCATTAGTCTTAGTAATAAAATACTCATTAAAAACAAGCATTCTGAATATGAGAAATATGATACTAGCTCTAGTGTACAGCGTTCTGTGAAGGACTTATGCATAGCATTAAACACAGTAGCCTGACCTAAACATCTACATCTTTGCAGTAATGCAAATTGCAAACCATACCGCAGTGCAGATCCATGAGCACTGTGAAGGTCGTGAAGTCTCATTCTCTATGATAAGTCCCTTCAGGGTTTGGATAAATCACCACGTTTGCATTGAGTATGTCCTGCTCTATCTTAAAGCAAGATGAGGAGTCTCCCTGGTGGTCAGAGTAAGGGATGCTCCCCAGTGTTCATGTGCTGCGCTCAGAATGGCTCCGCAAATTAGCCTCCTTGTTTACCAAGTGGAGTTTCAAGAGGTTTCACACAGCACATGAACACGGGCAGTTGCTTCTGCCCTCCCAGGATTTGGAAATTTTCCATCAGTGCAATTATCTAAAACACAGTTCCCCAGGGGTGTGTGTGTGTGTGTGTGTGTGTGTGTGTGTGTGTGTGTACGTTCCCACCTGTTCAAAGAATATAAACTTTTATGTTTTATGTTCCAACATAATCTGAGATTTTTCTTTTCTTCTATTTCTAAATCTGCTTTACAGTTTCTGTCCAACAATGCTCCCTTTCCATATTTAAGTGTAAAATACTTCTTATGGCCATAGTATCTAGTGCCTATTTGTAGAACTCAGGAAAAAAGATTG
>NW_004525223.1:4233-6307 GCF_000260255.1 Octodon degus
TTTCAAGGTCAGTGAGTATTCAGGACATAGGAGAACCTGTACTGTAACATCATGTAACTCAGTGATGTCCCAAATTTTCTGATCAAGGAGATTATGAGGTCACAGAGGAAAGTGATCAATGATCCCTAGGGAGAGTCACATGGAAAGCAAACATTCTCTCAGGCTTTCAACAGGGAGCAAATTTGTCAAACAATAGCCATGACTGGCTGTGGATATGAAATCCACATGGCTGACACTGAAAAAGGATCTATAAACTGCAGTGCAGTGCTTCAAAATAAATCTTAAGGGGATTTGACTCACCTTGTAAGATGCAAAAGTTATATTTCTTTTAGGTCTTGCTTTATCTTGGTCTTAACAATCCAGTAGAAAAATATAAAACTGAAGCATAAAAAGTAAAGTCATATTAATATTCTGAGCTGTAAATGGCTCAAGTCAACAACTTCTGACATTGCCAGTCCTATGGAAAGCCCACTACTGTTATGGACTACTGGACTGTATTGAAATATTTTGCTGAATTCATGCACCTACAATATTTAAATATCAATGGAATAACAATCTGACAAAACTAAATGAAAAAGGTGTATATAAATGATCATTTTGTATCTGTATTTTCAAAATGGTTAGGATAGATAGACAGCTTTCTCTTAATTCAGTGAATAGAAACATTTGTTCTAATAGTGTTTGTGGACGGGATATCATGTCTGCATCTTGTACTATGAATAACCACTAACAAGACAACAATATCTTATGTATTAATTCTTGAAACTGTCCTGCTAATCGGTTTTGAAACTGTCTCATTGCTATTTGTTTCTCAATAAAACTATTTTTAAAAAACACACAGGCAGAACTCCAATGACAAGCTCCATGTACAGAATAGGGTGAGTGAATACATAGGAATAGTCACAACAGTTTTGGGTTAGCCCGTGGTCTTTAAAAGACCAGTAGTTTAAAGGAACTATGCAGGACAGCTAGCCGAGCCAGTACAGTTGTGGTTATGATTCATTCATTTACTCAGGAGGTATTTGCTGAAACCCTACTGAATGTCAGTCATCAAGGCAGACATTAGATATTTTCATTAGTGCAACTTTCAAGTGTACTTTGGAGTGTGTTGCTCTAGTACATTCCAATTTGCTGTTTTTGCTGAAGACAGCTTTGGCTGTTCAGAATATTTCACAAGTCCATGCACATGTAGGAGGGTTTTTGTTGTTGTTGTTGTTTTGTTTTGTTTTCTAGGTCTCCAAAGAACGTCAAATTCGCTAGTAAATTTGCTAGTGATTACATTATATGTGTTGCCTATTTGGGCTTCTTAGGGCCATACTAGTTCTTCTAATCCATAAACACAAGATGTCTATTCAGTATTTATATCTTCTTGCATTTCTTTCACCAGTGACTTATACATTTCAATATGAATGTCATTTATTCTTTTGATTCAAATTTTCCTAAATGCTTATTTTATTTAGTGGCCACTGTGAGGGTAATTTAATATCTTGATTTCTAGATTAGTTTGTTTACCATTGTTTTATATTTAAATTTTGAATGAATACAAATACTTAAAAAATAGAAAGAATATGAAGTTTCATTGAGCAAAGTGATAGGAATTTCACAATAGTTGTAGTATTGCATAACGTTATCATCAAATTCATTGTTTTGTTTACCAGATGAAAACTGGAAAAATTGGTTTAGAAAATAAAACAGCAATAGAAATGTTATAAGAACTGTAAAAGCAAAAAGAAGGAATAAAAAAGAGTAAATTTTAACTGCTCCCTTCTAAAGACAAGCAGAAATCAGCAATACAGTTAGCCAAACTATCCTACATATGTACATACATCTATCTTTTCCCCTTCTTTCTTTTGTCCTTTTCCTCACCTCAGGTTTTCCTTCCCATTGAAAAAATTCTTTCTCTTTCAAAATATCTATTGATCCTTTCAGATTTTATTTACTCTTTCCTCACTGCAATTCAGAAAAGTTATTTATTTTGTATCTGGTTAAGGATATCAGCTTGATTTTTAATTATTCTCTTAATATTTTTTGTTTTTTTAAATTTAAGACAGGGTCTACAGGGTCTACATGGCCT
>NW_004525223.1:6852-23402 GCF_000260255.1 Octodon degus
TATTTTGAATATACAGATGTAAAAGGGTCATTTATTTCTTTCCCACTTTTGTGGTTAGTTTTGTCAGAGAAGGGCATTCCATTGTCATTAAAATACTGGAGGTGCTTTAATTCAGCAGAATTTACCAATACAGTTCAGTAGTCCATAAAAAGTAGTGGGTTTTTCATAAGACTGGCAATGTCCAAAGCTGTAGACTTGAGATTTTTACAGCTTAGAATATTAATGTGGCTTTACTTTTTATACTTCATTTTTATACTTTTCTTCTGGATAGTAAAGACCAAAATAAAGCAAGACCTATAAAATAAGAAATGTAAGTTTTGTATCTGCTAAGGTCGGTCAAGTCACCTCAGGATTTAACTTGAAACCCTATACCACAGTTTGTAGATTCTTTGTGAGTGTCAACAATGTGGATGAGTCACGGCCATTACTTGACCAATTTCTTTCTGTGAAATCCTGAGAGAATGTTTTGTCTCCATGTGATTGTCCTTAGGCACACTCTACATCATCGATCAAATTCCTCTGTGGCCCCATAATCTCATTGATCAGAAAATTTGGGACACAACTGAGTTGCATAATGTTACAGTACAGGTTCTCTTATGTCCTGAGTACTCATTGACCTTGAAATGTTAGGGACAAAATGTTGGCTGTCTTGCAGCCCTTCTTTTTCTTTCATTTTTGGTCTATGACCTTAGCTTGTTAACCCTCCAGAAGAGAATCTTCTTATTACCCTACAACATATGTAGTTGGGTTTTACCTCACTATTTGTCTGAATATCAGATATCTTAGGCATAACATGGAACAGGTATTTTCCATCAAGTATTGGTATGTTAAACTTTAAGTTTCTGCAGAATATAAAGACAAAAAATAAGAAAATAAATAAAATATTTGCAAAAATATAAACTATCATGTAATTTTACCCAGAAGTTAAGCTATCTAACCACATACAGCATTGTAGCAGGACTGTACTGTAATTTTTTGTATCACTTGTTTTCACTTATTACCTTTAAAAAAATTACCTGAGAGACAGTATGGCTGTAATTGGTATGCCATGACAAACAGTATGTATTTAGAAGACCAGCATGGCAGGCATTCCAAGCATGACCCTAACATTACACATTGCTGTCTTCAGTGCAGCTTCTTAGTTCACAGTTTTCAGCATATATAGTTAGTCAGGGTGAGAATCCTGCCAATTAAGTGCTAGTTACAAAAACATGCTGCAGATTCTCAGTATCATTTCCTTACCCATCTACTGCATACAAATGTATGGCTTTGCCCCTGTCATGTTTTCAAGCAATTCTCCTTGCCCTCATCTCATTGTCTAATCATCAATTTCTAGATTTCCTTTCTATTTGTATTTCTTTTGGGTTCTTATGCTAGGGAGACTATATAATATTTCCACATGTGTGTCTGTTTATTTCACTTATGAGTATATCTTCAACTGTCATCCACTTAAATATGAAGGCTTCAAGTTTATCATTCTTTATAGCTGAGTAATACTCCATTGTATAAAAAGACTACATCTTTTTCATCCATTCATCAGATGATAGGCATCTTGGATGTTACCAAAATTTGGCTATCACCAATTGTGCTGTTATAGTTGTTTGTTTGTTTTCTTTTTTGGCAGAATGGCAGTTTGAACTCAAACACTTGCACTTGCCAAGGAAGCACTTATTCTATGGAGCCAACCCCCTGGCCCCCAAATTTAACTTTTTTCTTTTCTTTTTTTTTTTCTGAACCAGGGATTGAACTCAGGCCATTGCACTTACCAGGGAAGTACTTATTCCACTGAGCCATCTCGCCAGCCCTGTGTGCTGATATAACATAGGTACACATATATCACTGTGATAGGAGGTTTTCAGTTCCACTGGGAAAATTCCCAGTAGGGCAAAGCTGGTTTGAATGTGATTTTCAGTCCTAGTATTTTAAGGATTCTCCACACTTATTTCCATAATAGTTGCACCAGTCTACACAACCATCAGCAGTGGAGAGGGGTTCCTTTTTCCCCACAGCCTTTCCAACAGCCTTTATTGTTGGTTAATTTCTTTAGGATAGGCATTCTTTCTGGTATGAGATGGTATCTCAATGTTGCTTTAATTTGAATTTCACTTATGGCTAGTGATGTGGAGCATTTTTTCATATATTTATTCAATTCTTTAATTTTGTCCTCTGAGAAGTGAATGTTCATCTCAGGTGCCCATTTGTGGATTTGGTCTTTAAATTTTGAGGACCTAATTGTTTTTATTTCTTGATAAATTCTAGCGAACACACCTTTGTGTGAGTGCTTATTAGTCAAGATTTTTTCAAACTTGTTGGTGTTTCACTTTGTTGATAATTTCTTTTGTCATGCTTCTCAATAAGAGAAGGTTTCAGTTATTAATTCTTTCAAGTATTAACATTGCAATTTGATTTTTGTTCATGAAGTCTTGCCTACCCTTAGGTCTTCAAGATTTCCTCCTACTTTCACTTCCACAAGATTTAGTGTTTCTCTTTTAATGTTTAGATCTTTAATCCACTTTGACTTTAGTTTCATGCATGGTGATAGACCCAGATCAAGTTTAGTTTTCGGCATGTAGAAAGCCAGTTTTTTCTAGCACCATATGTTAAATAGGTTTTCTTTCTTCCAGTAAGTGTGTTTGGCCCCTTTGTTGAAGATCAGGTGGCTGAGTCTGTTTGTAGAGTCATCTGCATCTTCTAATCTATTCCTTTCATCCTCAGATCAATTTTGTTGGTGGTACCATGCTGATTTTCTCACAGTAGCTTTGTAGTATAATTCCAAGTCAGGAATTGTAATGCCTCCTGCCTTGCCTTTATTGCCCAGGATTGCCTTTGCTATCCTAGGTCTTTTCTGGTTCCAAATAACTTTTAAGAATGATGTCTGTAAGTCTGTGAAATTTGTTGGTGGTAGTTTGATAAGGATTGCATTAAATCTTTAATTCAATTTTGGGAGTATCGGTATTTTCACAGTGTTGTTTTTTCCTATCCAAAAGCAGGGAATATCTTTCAATTTTCTGATATCCTCTATAATCTCTTTTTTCAGAGCACTAAATATTCCTTGAAAAGTTCTTTAACTTCTCTAGTTAGATGGATTCCAAGGCATTTTATTTTCCCCGGTGCTATTGTAAAAGTTATTATTTCTCTAATTTCCCTCTCAGGGTGTTTGTTTTTTTCTGTAGAGGAATGCTATTGACTTTTCGGTATTGATTTTGTATTCTGCTTTGCTACTGAATTTTTGTACTAATTCTAGTAGCTTCTTGGTGATGTTTGTTGAGTCTTCTAAGTAAAGTATCATGTCTTCTGCAAATAAGGATAGTTTAACATCTTCACCTATTCTTATTCATTTTATTTCTCTCTCTTGTCTAATGGCTCTATCTAATGGTTCCAAACTATATTAAATAAGAGGATTGATAGAGGACATCCCTCTCTTGTACCATATGGAAGAGTAAAAGATTTGAATTTTTGCTCATTGTGTTGTTATAGATGGCTTTTATCAGATTGAAGTAGAGGGCTTCTTTTGCAAATTTTTGTAGGACTTTAAACATGAATGGGTGTTGGACCTCATCAAAGGCCTTTTCTGCATCAACTGAGATGAACATGTGGCTTTTATATTTTTCTCTATTCATATAGTGTATTACACTTATAGATTTTTTTATATTGAAACATTCTTGCATCCCTGGGATTAATCGTACCTTTTCATGGTGTATAATCTTGATTATTTGCTGTATTCTGTTTGCTAGGATTTTATTGAGTATTTTTGCATCTATGTTCATGAGGGTGATTGGCCTGTATTTCTCTTTTTTAGTTGAATCTTTCCCTGGTTTACTATCCTTATAATACATGCCTCTAGGAATGATTTTGGAAGGATTCCTTCCTTTTCAATGTCATTGAAGATTTTGAGGACTATTGGGATTATACCTCTTGTAAATTTCTTGTAATATTCAGCTGTGAATCCATCACAGGGCCTAGAGTTTTCTTTGTCAGAAGACATTTTATTACATTTTGTATTTCATTGGCTTTCACTGGGTTATTGAGAGGTATTATATCTTCTTGATTCAGTTTTGTAATTTGTACTGTTCTAGGAATCTGACCCTTTGTTCTGTGTCTTTTATTGTTTTAGCGTATAGGTTATCAAAGTAGCTATTGACAGTCTTGAATTTCCACTTGGTCTGTGGTTCTTACACCCTTTTCCTTCCTTATTACTTGTATTTGATTTTTTTCCCTCTTTTTGATGAGGTTAGCTAGGCTCCTATGAATTTTATTTAAGCTTTCAAAAAACAAGCTTTTTGAGTCATTAATTCTTTGAACTGTTTTGTTTGTCTCAATTGAATTAATTTCTACTCTAATTTTTATTATTTCTTCCCATCTTTGGGTTCTGGGTTTGGTTTGCTCTTACTTTTCTAGATGTAGGAGGTGCAGTATTAGGGTGTTTATTGTTCCCTTTCTATTTTACTAATGTATGAGTTCACAGCTATGAATTTCCCTCTGAGAACTGCTTTAATCCATTCCCATTAATTCTGATAAGTTGTGCTCCAATTTTCTTTGAATTGTACATATTGTTGAATTTCTTGTTCAATTTCTTCTGTGACCTATTGTTTGCTGAGTAAGGTGTTGTGTAATTTCCATGTATTTATGGGAGTTTTCTGGGTTTTTTTGTCTCATTTATTTCCATTTTCATTGCACTGTGGTCAGATAATATGCATGAAATAATTTGTTTTTTTGCATATAGTTAAGCATGACTTATGTACCATTGTGTGGCCTATTTTGGAAAATGATCCCTGTGCAGCTGAAAAAAATGTATATTCAGCTGTCATTGAGTGGGACACTTTGTATATGGCCACTTAGTCCATTTGTTCCAATCTCTGGTTCAGTTCTGCTACATCTTTGCAAACTCTCTGTCTGCTTGAGCTATCTTTTTTGTATAAGGGGTTGTGAAGGTCTCCTCTTAAGACTGTAGTGTTGGATATTAGACTGTTCATGTCTATTAAATTTTATCTTATGTAGCTGGGTGCCCCCTTGTTTGGTGTGTATGTATTTATGAGTGTTACCTCTTCCTCTTGAATTTTTCCCCTAACCAGTAAGTAGTGGCCATCTTTATTTCATTTGATCATTCTTGGTTTGAAGTTGAGACTGTCTGAGAATAGGATTGTTACCCCTGCTTTTTTCTGAGGTGCTGGGGCAGGCAGTATTGTTTTCCATTATTGACTTTCAGTCTATGACTTTCTTTATGAGTTAAGTATGTTTCTTGTACGCAGCATATTGTTGGATTGTGTTTCCTAATCCACTGTGAAAGTCTATTTCTTTTAATTGAACTGAGTCCATTTACATTTAAGGTTATAATTGAGGTGTATTAATTTATAATCAACATGTTATTTACCTGCTGTTGTTTACTCTTTTTTGTCCTGTGTTTAATTGTTTGCCTTCTTTAGTGGGATTCTTCTGTTCCCATTTATGGAGTTCTGCTCATTATAGTTCCTCTCTAGAACATCTTTTAATAGTATGTGTAGGGTTGACTTTGTCATCATGAAATTCTCTAGTTGTTCTTTGTCCTGGAAGTATTTCTTTTCTCCATCAAATTAGAAAGAGAATTTTGCAGGATATAGTAGTCTGGGGTGGAATTTGTTTTCATAGAGGACTTGAAGTACTCTGCTCCATGCTCTTCTTGCCTTCATGGTTTGTGAAGAGAAGTCGGTCATAATTCTGATGGGTTTTCCTTTGAATGGGATCTGCTTGTTTTTTCTAGTGGCTTTCAGTATATTATTCTTTTTCTTGATTTCTGGGATCTTGACTATTATATGTCTCAGTGGGTTTCTAATCGGATTGAAGTTCTTTGGCATTCTGTATGCTTCAGTTATCTGAATGTCAGATTCTTTCCTCAGACTCGGGAAGTTTTCTGCTATTAGTTCTGCCCATATTCTTTTTATGTCATTTGTTTTGACTCCTTCTTTCTCACTGATGCTTATTAGTCTCACATTGTTCATTTTTGCATCATCTTGCAGGTGCTGAAACCTTTTTCTTCTGCATCCTAGTTGTTTTTAACACATCCTTTCTTACCCTTTCACTAGCTGCACCACCATCTTCAAGATCGAAATTATATCTTCACTTCCACTCACACAGTTTTGCAGGCTTGTGATTGAGATTTCAAGTTCCTCTATATGTTTTTGACCCTGCTTCATGTGGAGTATTTCTTTCTTGCATTTTTCATTCAAAGAAGACATCATTTTTCTAATGCCCTCTATTTTTTTTATCAATGTCTTTCTTTAGAGGCAGTTATTATTATTATTTTTTTACTACAGAGATTTTTTCAGATCAGGTTTCCTCCATAAGTTTCTGCTTTTGATTCTTTACTTCAGATGCTATTAATTCAGAGATTTCTTTTTTTGTTTCAGAGATTAATTCTGATCTGAGTTCCTCTATACCTTCCTGCTGTTGTTTCTTTATGCAGATGCCATTAATTCTGACATTTCAGCTGATTTCGTGTCCTCTGCACTAGTTCTGAGTGGGCTAGAGGCCTGAGATTGCATTTTGCTCTGTCGCTGTCATTTCTCATAGCACTGATCTCTGACCTTTGGTGTAGAACTTTGGTGCAGTTATAGTCTTAGCATTTACTGAAATTCCGATGCTGATCTATTAAGCTTGAGTTTATCCAGCTGTGCCTGGATTGACTGTAGCTGTTGTGCTACAGACCTCGAAAGTGCATCCGTGGTGCCCTCTGTTGTGCCCCGGCACCGGGACCACAGGTGAGTGAAGATGCTCTCCCACACACCAGCCGGGCCTGGGCTTGGGTTGAATCTGGACGTCTTGAATGCACAGCAGAAGTTCTCACTCGCTTGGTGGGCTTGTGGCCCTGAGCTGTGAGGGTTCCTGAGGGCGTGGCAGAGGCATCCCTGGGTTTTGTTCCGGAGAGTTATTGAGGGTGGAAACATTCCAGTCCTCATAATTAAGTCTTTCCTGTCTGTCTCTTGTTCCTGAAAATCAATTAATCTCCTTACTTAAATAGCTGGTAGTCACAGCTATGATCTGGCCCTGGAGGATATCTTGGGCTCACATTTACCACAAGCCCACTGTTGATGTGCTACCTCTGCTTTATAACTAGAAGGTGATCTAAGTCTAGGTTTGTCTCAAAACTGCCAGTGGTATATGTTTCATCTTCATCTGGGAGACCTGCATGGGACAGCCTGTTCCTGTAAGTCTGCATTAGGGGTGAGGGTCGGGCCAAACATCTGCAAATTTGCTGGACTGTGGTGTTTAACTATAGCATTGTCCCTTTTTTTTTACACAATCATTGTGAAGATAATATCCACAGAATTCTATGCAGTACATCTGACCACAAACTCTGCAGTTCTCTGACATGCTCTGAGCTCATAGCCCACGAGAAATGTGCAGCACTTGTTCCGGTATGTCCCAGTCTGCCAAAGCTGTTCCTATAGCTTTCTGTAGACAAGGGTTTGAGGCTTGCAGTCAGTAGAATCTGTTCATGGTTAAAAACTCTATCCTGGCCCTAAGTACCAAAGTAATTCTATAACTAGTGGATGGTGTTTTGCTCCATGCTACGTTCTCTGAGGTAGGAATGGGGTTCATGCAGGGAGTCAGTACCCTACCAAAGCCAATATGAAGCTCGATTCCCTCCTTGTCTTACAGCAAGTAGTACTTGCTGTGTCATGGGGAACAAGCACACCAGGACTTTAGATCATGGTCATCCAAACAAAAATATATTCATCACAGAGGCAACAGTGTTCTGTGGTATGCATTGAAGAGCTGTACCAGAAAGCACTTGTCTAACAATCTCTCCCTTGCCTGAGGCTAGGAAATGTCTGTCTGTAATGACACTTTAATAGCTAAGTGGGTCTCAACTGATTTTTCCCATCGTCCGGCACTTGTGCATTCTTCGGGATCACAAGTTCCTTTCCTTTGTCAAAGGTGATAATGATGCAGGCCACTCTTGTCAATATCTCTTCCTGTTGCTTGGGGAGGTTTAGAGGCCTTGTCTATGGTCTTTCATCTGAGAATGTGGATCTGTAGCTTTTGTCTGAAGACCCCATTGGAACACTAAAACAACTTCCTGGGGTAAGTCATATTTTGTTCCCAACAGATGGGTTTCTAGATGTGCTTCCAAGATGGAAGGGGCTATGGCAACCATTTGGGCCTGCCTGCCTGACAAGGTTCCATTGGATCTGTCTTGGCTATAGTCTTGGAGAAGGCATCATGGTTTCTGCCTGTACTCATTGTCACCATGGGAGGCCTGATACTGGCTTTCAAGTTTTAGGCATGGATTTAATGCTTTCTCCTTTCTTCAAGCATGAAAAATCTGTCCATATGGAACTTGTGGAATGCTGTGAAAATCTCTTCAGGTTCTAACGTTTTTAATGCATCTTTTCTTATGATGCAAAACCTAAGAACTATGCTTTCTCCCTTCCACTCTTTACATGTCATACTGAGGGCCCAGAGTAAGAGCTCAGTCGAATAAGCACTTGCTGACAAGCCCAGGGTCCTGAGTTCAATCTTCAGTACCACATAAATAAGTATATATATATATATATATATATATATATATATATATATATATTAACTTAGGTAGTTTCCAATAAAGTAGTTTGAGTTATACAATAGTTCACTTTTAGGATGATCCTGCATGGCATACAACATAATGAATATTAAAGGCTCTAGCCTTTTATTCCAAGGAAGTCTCTCATGAGTGCATAAGGGCTGATCAGGAGAAAGAAGAAAGTAGACCAAGACAGGGTACTATCTTACTGTCACTCATTGTTAAAAGAAAATACATGATAATGAGAATTTACAAAAAGCAGAATCTGGATGGAGAAATCCAAAGTGAGAGGCAACCTGCTCAGTTGCCAGGAGGAATTGAAGCTGATGCCTTATTGCTCCATCTTCGAGGATTGTGCACTGTTACGTCCTTCATACAGGATGGCAGAATAATCACTGAAATTGTGCATATTTTTCACAGGTCAAATAGGAAAGTTAAACAGGATGCATTTTGCCTAAGGCTCACATTAATCTTTGCAATTCCTCCATGCAGTTTTGCCTGTGACACACTTTTCCCAGGTAGAGGAAGCTCTAATAGCTTGTATTAGGATATGAGGTAAAACACTCCTGATCACCTAACTTTCATAGCCCTGGCTTTGACTAGATAAGCCACAGTAGTGTTAGGATTTCATGGTATCAGTAACAGCTCATAACCAGTGTCCAGTCGTGGAATAGGCGTGATTACTTCTTGTTTTTGCCAATATATGTGTACTGATTAATACATTGTGTCAACTTAAGAGATTTAGAAGATTAAGTGACTCGGTAGAAAGCCAGGATTCATAGTTTGTAAACATCCTCACCCCTTACAAGAGGATGACATAGACATTGTGTCAGTTGTACGCCCTTAGTTCTAGGGTAGCTTGTTTATCATATAAGTGAAAGAGGGAGAGGGTGGCTAGAAGCCACGATCACTGACTTTCCCTTTGCTCTTCACTGATTTCTGCTGTCATGAATTCCTGCCCTCTGCCACGTACCAGTCTCCTTGGAGCCAGCCAAATATAGAATAAAGCACCACAAACTTTGGGCTAAATAAACCTTTCTTTTCTTAATTTTGGGTGTTGGGTATTTTGTCCCAACAAATAATAAAAAGTAACTGAGACAAAATGGTTACCCTGAGAGTAGGCCATCGGTTTAGGGAAAGATAGCAGAAGAAGTTACAGCATAACCTTTTTGGCAGCATCCTATGGTCTTTTCACAAGCATGTGAGACACTTACTTTATTAAAGGGGTTGTGGTTCTGAACACAGCTTTATGTCATGTGATCATATCAGTGGATTGAGTCACTGTTGAAATGACTCCAGGTTCACTGTCATGCACCTGTTCTGAACAATTTTTACCAACACAATAAATCTTGTAAACATGTAGCATATCCTTATTTTACATATCGGAATAGTAACTAACCAGCACTAAAGGTCTGCATAAGTCAGACCAGTTTGATTGTCAACAAAGCAGTTGCCCTGAACTGCATTATGTTAAGTTCACCCATATTTTATGATGCTTGAGTGCCGTCACTTTGCTACTTCACAGTTCAATTACTTGCATTGTATTTATGTTCCCCAAAGGATTCACCATGGTCCCACTGCGATGTCTGGCAGACTAAGAAGACCAGTAACAGAGCACTGGAATGCTGCTTATGCTCCAATTCAGAATCTTCTCCTTATGGTATTGTTCAGGAACACATACTCTGTACCCTCAAATGGGGATAAGTAGGTTTCACATGGCAAATCCACTCCACCATTCTGGTCTGCTTGAATCTTTGAATTCCCACCTAAATGGTAAACCAAGAAAATAGTAACCTCAAGCTCATCCACAATGATCCATCTTTACAACTATATTTCAAGGACATATCAAATAAACCATGAGGTTCCTTTATTAAAAAATAATTTCATGGGCCGAGGAGGTAGCTCAGTAGAATAAGTGCTTGCCTGGCAAGAGCAAAGACCTGAGTTCAATCCCTGGTTCCTCAAAAAAAAATTCTTTAGTACACTTTTGGTATGCATAATGAACACATATATCATAGGGAGTTTGATATCTTGATTATTCCTTTTACCTCCATTCCCTTTCCTCCCTTCAAATTTTACCTCTATTAGCTGTGAAATTAAACCTGAAATTCTAATCTAATGAGATGATATCAAGAAATTCATCTTGATTCTGACTGGTATGGAGACCTTTGATTGCAGTCTCAGGTCACTAATTATCATAACACATAAGATGAACTCTTCCATTATGGATGAGAAGATCTTACACCATAAATTATACCAATATTTCAATATTCTTAAAACTTTTAATCCTTTTCTTAAATTTTGGTCCTGAAAGACTCAACATTTATAGTGTGCTGGTGATAGATTCCCTTTTTATTTCTGAGGTAGTCAACTCTCCAAACAGAATCTTCCCTAACTCACTGAGATACAAAATTTAAGGAACTTTGCATAACAAACATATGAATCAATTTGATTTGTTCTCATGTTATGCTTTTCTTCTCACTATTCCACACTCTTAATAAGTATCACCACTTAATAAGTGTGTACCTGGCTTTCTGTCTGTGTAAATTAGAAAATCATGTGGTTCTTAATTGCATAGCATGCTTATTTATGACTAACAATTCATACCAAGTTTAATTATAGACAAAAAATAAAGAGATGTCCTCAAAGGGGCCAGGGAGATAGCTCAGTAGAATAAGCATTTGCCAGACAAGCGCAGGGTCCTGAGTTCAAACCCTGGTAATGAAAAAAAAAATCATATGTGCTCAGGGAGAATCCTAAAGCTTGCCAGCATTGTTTTATAAAGCTCAAAATTAATGAATTCCTCTGAAGAGAGGAAACACAATGTTTCCTTGTTCCATTCATAAAGTTAATTTCTATCAAGCATCATGAAAGGATGGCCATGGTCATGTTCGTCAGCTGATGCACCATTACAAACAAACAACAACAAAAATAAATAAGCATCCACTAAACCTCCCAAAGTGTTCTCTGGAACAATCCAGATCCACCACAGGTTCAGCATAGAGACCTTGTGTGGAACACTCCAGGTGAAATCCCTACAGACAGACAAGGGGACAGAACCACCCAGCTAATCCAGGACCAGAAAATCTAACCAGAGGGTCAGAGTGGGTTCACTTCCATGGGCTACAGCAGGAAGAACGTGAGCACAGCAGCCAGACTGAGGCCAGACAAATTCGGAATAGTTGAAATTTCATAGATCTGCACCTGGTAAGCAGAGACACTTTGCTAGACACAAATCTATGAGACCTTCCTTGCTCTTTCTCTCCTGAGTGGGAAAGGTTTCAAAGGTAACTGGGTTGAACTAGTCAGCCTGGAAGACCCATGATACATCAAGTGGATGTGATCAGACAAAACATAGGTGAGCTAACTTAAATGTAATTACCTAATTTAATATCTGCTTCGCTATAAAGACATAATGATTGCTCTTACTTTCTAAAATACAAATCTGTTAGTTACAAAAGTTTGTTAACTGTTAAATATCATTGCCCATTACTATTGTTTCTAATTGTAGTTCTGTAAATGCAGAACTATAACTGGCTTAACCATATAATCTCTCCCGGGTTGGAATTTCAGTATGCACAAAGATTATAATTGCAACAAAGCTCTACACTAAAGGTCAGTGGATAGTTCTATGACAAATGGCAAAGAGAAAGAGCAAAATGCAATCTCAGGCCCCAAGCCCACACAAAAAAATGCAAGACACACTAGCACAGAAAAATTTGGCATTGCACAGCTAAAATCTCTAAATTAATAGCATATGAAGTAAAGAAACAATTGCAGAAATATATAGTGGAAATCATATCAGAAATATCCTCTGAAATATAAAAGAAAACACTGAATTAACAGCATTTGAAGTAAAGAAACAAGGGCAGAAAGATACAGAGAAAATCAGATCAGAAATAATCTCTGAAGTAAAAAAAAGGATAACTGTAATTAAAGAATTAATAACTGTTTTTTAAAGAAGACACTGATAAAAATGAGAGGAGAATAGAAAAATGATGGAATCCTTGAATGAGCAATATAGGAAAGAAATAGATTGCATGCAGCTGAGTCAAAGAGATATAGAGGAACTTAAAATCTCAAGCACAAGCTGGCAAAATCATTTGAATACAAGTGAAGATAGAGTTTCAGATCTTGAAGACACTATGGCAGCTATTCAAAAGTAAGAAAAGATCTCTTGAAATAATTAGGATGCAGGAAAAACAATTCAAAATCTGCAAGATGATGCAAAGATGAACAATGTGAGATAAATAGGCATCAGTAAGATCAAAACTTTCAATACAAATGATATAAAGAATATGCAGGCAGAAGTAATAGCAGAAAACTTTCCAAATAAAGGGAAAACAATCAGACATTCAGGCAACCAAAGCATAAAGAACTCCAAAACACCATCAACCCTATTAGAAACACATGATCTCAGAAATCCAGCGAAGAAAAATACACTAAGAGCCACTAGAGGAAAGAAACGGATCACATTCAAAGGAAAAACCAACAGAATAATGGCAGACTTCTCTTCATGCTCCATGAAGGAAAGAAGAGCATGAAGCTGAGTACCTAAAGTCCTGTATGGAAAACATTGCTTCCCAGAATACTAAACCATGCAAAACTCTCTTCCAAGTGTAATGGAGAAGTGAAATACTTCCATGACAAAGAAGAACTAAAGTATTTCACGATGACAAAACCAACCCTACACAGGGTACTAAAAATATTCTAGAAAGGTACTAAAATGACCAAAACTTCTGGAAGGAGAACAGAAAGAACCTACCAAATATGGCAAACAATTAACACAGAAGAAAAAGAGGTAAACAACAGCAGGTGAATAACATGTCAATAATAAGGCAATACATGTCAAATATAACCATCAGTATAAATGGACTCAATTTACCAATTAAAAGAAATAGACTGGCACAGTGGATTAGTAAGCAAAATCCAACATTATGCTGTATACAAGAAACACACATAACTCATAAAAATTTAGTAGGCTGAAAGTCAAAGAATGGAAAATAGGGCCCAGCACCTCAGGAAAAACAAGGATACCAATACTGGTCACAGACAGTCTCAAATTTAAAGAAAGAATGTGCAAACAAAATAAAGAAGGCCACTACATAGTGGTTAGGAAAAATATTCAAGAGGAAGAGATAACACAATAAATATGTATGCACCAAACTCGGGCGCACACTACTGTATGAGACACGTCTTAACTGAAAGGAAAAATCTAGTATCGAATACCACGATCTTAAGAGGAGGCCTTAACATTATTTTATCCCAAAAATATAGGTCAAGCAGACAAAAAATTATCACAAAGTAGCAGAAATAAAACAGAACTTGGAAAAAATCAACTTAGTGGACATATACAGGTATAAAGAACGTGTACAACGGCAACTAACATTTTGTCCCTAGCCTTTCAAGGTCAGTAAAAACTCAGGACATAGGAAAACCTCTACTGCAACATCCTGTAACTCAGTTGTGTGCCAAAGGTTCTGATCAAGGAGATCATGGGGCCAAAGAGAAAAATGTTTGATGATGTAGAGTGTGCCTAAGAAGAGTCACATGGAGAGAAAACATTCTCTCAGCTTCCACAGAGACCAAATTGGTCAAGCAAAGGCTATGATTCATCCACATGGCTGACTCTGCCAAAGGATCTACAAAGTTTTGTACAAGGTTTCAGCACAAATCCTGAGGGGATTTGATTGATCTTGTCAAATACAAATGCTACAATTCTTGTTATATAGGTCTTGCTTTATCTTGGTCTTAACCATCCAGCAGACCAGCAGAGAAGTACGAAAATTAGGTATTAAAAGTAAAGCCATATTAATATGCTGAGGGCCAGGGAGATGGCTCAGTAGAATAACCATTTTCCTGGCAAGCACAAAGCCCTGAGTTCAATTTCCAATTCCATAATAAATAAATAAATAAATAAATAAAAAATAGGCTACCTACATGTTAATATACTGAGTTGTAAAAGGCTCAAATCATCAACTTCTGATATTGCCAGTCATATGGATAACCCACTACAATTATGGACTGATGGACTATATTGAATTACTTTGTTGAATTGACACACCTGCAAGATTTGAATGACAATGGAATCCCCAGCTCTGACAAAACTAAACAATAAGGGGAATATAAATTAAAGAGCTTTTGTAATGAAAACAATATATACATATATCTGTATATACACAAGAGTTAGAATAGATATACAGCTACGTTCTCTTAGTTCAATGGGAAGAAAGATTTGTCCTAATAGTATTTAGACAAGATATCATGTCTGCATCTTTTACTATGAATAACTATTATGAGGACAACAACATGCAAAGTAGTAATTATTGCAATTAATAATTACAATAACCTGTCCTACTAACCTGTTTTGAAACTGTCTCATTGAAATTTATTTATCAATAAAATTAATAACAAAAAATGAAATATATTCACACCTAAATCTACAGAAGTAGTTGGAACTCACTATTTTTAAGGTAATTAAAGATCTATAGAGACACATCACAAAAGATAACACACTAAAGCCTAATAATATAGGGACATGTACAGAACATCATCAGATGCTTTCAACTCAAAATATGACAAAATTTTCCGATATGTGAGAAGAAGTAATGACCCACATTGGAATGATGGAGCCCCTCTTCTTTGTTTGGCTAGCAGTCCAGCAGTGTTCTGCACTGACCAGACCATGGGACACAGGAATGATAGACAGGCAGTGCCCTCCTGTTCTATTTCCAGAACACTGTGGGAAATAGGGGAAACATCTTTAAAGTCAAGGATTTTTAAATGGTTGTTATTATTTTCACCCCCTCACAGGTTCAGATCTCCAAAGAACCAATAGTGTATTTTCAGAAGTGTTTTATTATTAAAAAGGAGAAAGAAGTTACTCCTATGACACATGTTACCAAGAGAGTTACAGCACTAATCCAAAAGCTAGAGGGACACGATGACATCACTTATATGGCACTAACTTCTCTAACAACACAAATTTGTCTCTAGGAAGTTTTTCTTATATGGGTGTTGCAAGTTCATGAAATGGAATTCCCATTTATAGTACCTGATACTCTAGTATGTTTTCCAGACTAAGTCCTTTCAGAAAAGGGGATAATTAATTCCTGAGAGAAAAAACACAGATACAAGTCAAAATTTCTGTCTTTATTGAAACCACTTTAAATACTCTTGAACTGCTGGCTGAATATAACTTTTTGTGGTAGTTTACACCTGCAGTGCAAATTTTGTCTTGAGTAGCTGAATCATGTGAAAATATTTTTTTCAAATTTTCTCTCTTCTTCATTACAAGGCATGAATCAAGAGATAAAGATAATTTTTCTAAATTCTATCAAAAGAACCCATTGTATATTTAAACATAAGATTTTCTGTGAAAATAATTTAAGGTTCTTGATAAAATATTTGAGGCTTTAGTATCATAATGGTACTTCCTTGTGAATGTGATACAGAATTTTCAAATAATCTATTGACAGATGAATGAATTCTTCTTATGAATTCTTCTTAATTCTTCTAAGAGATCGCTTGAGGATGGAGTTGTTTCCAAAAGTGCCCAAACAGTATGGAGATGATGTCAGAGTATGAAGGTGAGTTTTAAACTTTGCTACTGCTTGTTTCATACTGTTGCTTTTTCAAATAGAGCTTTTTTACATTCATCAAATACATCATAGGTACTGTATCCTCACACCAATTTTTTAAAAGAAAGATAGTACATATTATTAATTTCAAACTGAAGAATCTGAGACACAAAGACAGGAAGCAATTTATAAGTCTCAGTCCACTACAATAAGAAATACAATTCTGTCATAAGCAAACTCTTTCTTACAAAGACTAATCTTGAGCATATTTTTTAGTTCACGTTAAAAGTACAGAAAATGTATATAATAATGTTAATATATTAATGCTATAAACCACTTTTTAGTGGTACAATTACCTCAAAATATTTCAATTTATAATATCTAGCATTTTATTGAATTACAGATACATATATTAGTTTACATTGTTACCA
>NW_004525223.1:31667-32791 GCF_000260255.1 Octodon degus
GAGGCTCTGTGGCATTCTGATTGGGGTAGCCATGACAGTTAGCTTCCTGCATTCCATGATTTAGATTTCCTTTACTTTCCTCCTGGAATTCTGTGGCCCCAAGGTCATAGATCACATCATGCATGACCTCTACCCATTGCTGAAGCTGGCCTGCCATGACACAAACATCTTGCATCTCTGTGTGCTTGCCAACAGTGGGGCCAACTTCATCCTCATCTTCTCTGTTTTGCTTGTTTCCTATTGTGTCATCTTGTTCTCTCTGAGAAACCTTAGCTCTGAAGGATGCAGGAAGGCCCTCTCCACTTGTGGGTCCCAAGTTTCTGGTGTGGTTTTATAATTTTTTGTTCCATGCATTTTTATTCATGCATGGCCTCCATCTGCTTATTTCTTTGATAAATTTGTGGCAATATTTTGCACCATGATAGCTGCCTTACTCAATCCTATGGTTTATACTTTCCAGAACAAGGACATGAAGAATGCCATGAGAAAACTGCAAAATATTGTTGGTTTTCTCTGATGAAAACTAAAGCATTAAAATTCTAAAAGTATTAAGATAAAGAACTCAGAAGGATCTTAGATTTTAATGAGGTGAATGTTGTTTATAAATTGGGAGACAATGTGATACAAGTGAAAAAGTGCTTTCACTGTCATGTAGAAATGTCATTTTCTTCCTGAGATTCTTGCCCAGCTCTGGGTTGACAAATTGGTATCTTCATGTGTTCCTCAAAATGATTTGAATTTATGCTTACTCTGAATGTAGTTATCAAAACTAAGAGTTGGCCTTTACTCCATGCCTGAAAAATGTTAATGAGAAAATAAAACTTCATAAAAGTTAGAAACATAAGAGCAAAGAATTTGAAGACCAAATACATATTTTTAGGGCACTGATCTCAATGGCTAATGAAAAGACACCCAAGATCAAAATGAAAAAAAAGAAAGAAACATGATTTTGAATCATGTTTCAAATATAAGCGTTCCTGTATAATAAGACTCTATCACTTGGTGAATTTATTGCTGTCTCTATCAGAATTTGAGTCAATTTATTAATTTTAACAACAGAGTGATTTGTCCAGTCCTACCTTCTCAAGTCCCGTTAGTATGTGACAGTACTCAGTATGGGCTTT
>NW_004525223.1:32891-36681 GCF_000260255.1 Octodon degus
TTTAGAAATCAAAACATATTAAAAATTGTAGCAGTAGAATCTTGCTATATTTTTTTGTCCCTCATTTGCATTTTTTATCTTTTTTCTTTACATATATTTACTTGAAAGAGAATATAGCACTAATTCATAAAGTCAAGCACCTATAATATTTGAACTAGCATCACGTGTGAAAAGAGCCTTTAAAGCCTTCTTCAAATACAGCATCTCCAGCAGCAATAGAACACCCATCTCTGACAAAACAAAACAGAGATGGAGATATAAATAGAGGACCATTTTGTAGATAAAAAATAAATATGTATTTACAAGACAGTTAGGATGGATACACAGCTACTTTATCTTAGTTCAATGAGAAGAAAAGCTTGTAGTAATAGTGGCTAGACAAGTTATCATGTCTACATCTTGTCCTCTGAATAACCACTATGAAGACAGCAATATGCAATGTATTAATTATTGAAACTATTCTCTGAATCTGTTTTGAAACTGTTCCATTGTTATCTTCTCTTTCTCTAATTAGAAGGAATAATAAAAAAGAATACCTAACAATATTAATATAATAATATTGCTGAATTAAAGCCCTAATATGGAGCATTCTTTCTTTTCAACTGCTAGCTAGGAAATGTTTGTGTTCCTTGCACAAATGTAAGGCAATGAGAATGTCTATAGTATTAATGAGTTTATGGCATAATAAATCATTTGTTATACGGCTCAAACTGTGCCTTCTGCTGCTTTGTTTTATGCATGCACAGTATAAGAATATATATATTTCTGTATATATCTTTTATGTTTTCACATAAGAACCAATTCACATAATAAGGTAAAATCAATATTCTCAATCAGAATTACTGAAAGATGCCAGGAATTATACAAGGTAAGAGAAATTATGAGGGGAAGAACAAGGATGACAATCTCAGTGTCTCAAATGTTTTCACTCTTAAACTGATATAATTAACCACTCTGACAAATGTTTTGAAACAATCTTGGAAGAATCTGGCTTCACAAAGTCAGTTGAGGGACAAGCCAAGATTCATTTTCTTAACAACTGAGAATTAAAACATATCATCTCTGTTCTATGTAAAACACCAAAATCACTTTTGAAGAAATATGAATATGACTCTAATCACTTCGATTATATTAAACAAGAATGCATTACCTTTATTTGCTCTCACATGGTATCATGGGATCTCTAGGTTAAGGTAAAGGGTTTAAAGGAAACTATATCAGGAAATAGAGGTCAAAAAGTAAAATAAAAACACCTAGGTGGCTTTTGCTATGTATTAGCTGCCTCTCCTGAAGCACAGACCCTAGCCATCTTTGGGCATCTCTTACAAGTAAAAGAACTTAAGAGTATATAACACAAGAAAAAAGGCAATGTTTAGCAGATAGTGTGTTTACTGAGGATAAAGCAAATAAATATCCGCAGAAATACTTAGAATGCATGACATCAGCAGTGGGTAATAGCTAATAATCTCATTATTGCCCTAAAAGTATATATTAGTCTCTGAAATTCTTTATCTGCAAAATGGACTGAATAATACCAACCACACAGGTTAACCTAAGTATGAAGGAAATTGTGTATGTAAAGGACTTGGTACAATGATGTACATAAAACACACAGTATGATTTTATTATAGTATTAAATATTATACATATATTCCACTTCGTGACAGGTACATGTTTGTTTGAAATAGCTTCATTGTACTATCATTGCATCCCCCCCCAGCATGTCTCTGCTACTGTCTGCATGAGCTGTTGCATAATTAACGAGTGGAGGCAAGTATCTTTGGCTTCTTGCTGTCCCTGCATCTCACTCTGATAGACACATGAGAAAGGAACACATTTTTGAGAGCAGCTTCCAAGATTTCCCTTCCTTAAATTCTGTATCATCTTCTTAACTGATTTTCTCAGCTGTCTTCCTCACACCTAATTTCTTAGTAGTAAAGGATAATAATGTCCTTTGCTTTGATGGTTATGTTGTCTTTCTTCGTCTCTTGTGTGAGTCACAGATGCCACTGTATTCAAAACAGATTTTTATCTGGGATTTTAATCATCTCTATTAAGTGTACTGAATTTGCCTTCTGTCCGGTGTGTTAACAAGAGCGGCTCAAAAATATCTTCACCCAGAAGAAACCTTGAAGAATGCACAACAATTTACCCCTCTTAATTTTATCTCAAAAATCGAAACAAAAGCAGAAAACCACATGCATTTACACCAAAGAGCTTTTATTATTTCCTAAGATGAGAAAATTTAAGAAATTCAAAGATATGTTAACGTTATTCAGGTAATATAATCAATTTCAATATTAAGAACATGGCGCATGAAAACAATGTGACTGAATTTGTTCTACTGGGGCTCACAGAAAACCCAAGGATGCAGAAAATCATATTCGCTGTGTTTTTGCTCATCTACCTCATCTGCATGGTAGGAAACATGCTCATTCTTCTCACCATCATTGTCAGCCCATTACGGAAGTCCCCCATGTACTTTTTCTTGGCCCATCTCTCCATTATCGATGCCTGCTACTCCTCAGTCTATAATCCAAAACTGCTTGCAGATTCACTACATGAAAAGAAGACCAGCCTGTTCAGTGCATGTATGACTCAAGTCTTTGCAGAACATTTTCTTGGTGGTGCTGAGATCATCCTGCTGACTGTGATGGCTTATGACCGCTATGTGGCCATCTGCAAGCCCTTGCACTATGCAGCCATCATGAACTGGAGATTGTGCAACCTGCTCGTGGTGGTGTCATGGGTGGGTGGCTTTCTTCATGGAGCCATACAGATATTCTTCATCTTGCCACTCCCATTCTGTGGCCCAAATGTCATAGATCACTTCATGTGTGACCTCAACCCTCTGCTCCAGCTGGCCTGCACTGACACCCGCACTCTGGGGCTCTTTGTTAATGCCAACAGTGGCTTCATCTGTCTGCTAAATTTTCTGCTACTCTTGGTGTCCTATGCATCCATCCTATTCTCCTTAAAGACCCACAGTGTGGAGGGTAGGCAGAAAGCCCTGTCTACCTGTGTCTCACACATCACGGTGGTTGTCTTGTTCTTTGTGCCCTGCATGTTTATGTACATGAGACCCCCAACGACTCTACCCATTGACAAAGCCATTGCTGTTTTCTACACCATGATAACTCCCATGCTAAACCCTTTGATCTATTCTTTGAGAAATGCTCAGATAAAAAATGCTATTTTGAGTTCTTTGGTTAGGAAAGTTCTATCAGGTGACAAATAAATGTCTGCATTCTAAAATTGATTTTAAAGATGGAAGGTTTAATAGGATATTAAAAAATTCTCACTAAATAAAAATACTAACAGACCCTCTAGAACTACACTGTCTTTCATAGATTTTGTGTTGAATTTGCAGAAGTTAAAGAAACCAACCCAGTACTACTGTTTCTGTATTTGGAAAATTCCACCCAGTAGATTCATAGACTTTCCTTCTAATAAATATAAAGTGATTATTTATGCTACTAGTTTCTCTTAGTTTATTGGAAAGATAGGTTTGAGCTAATAAAAATTGGAAAATCTTATAAGACTGGGCATTTTATTTTATTTTAAAGCGATAAAGCACAAAAATAATAAAACAATTTCAGAACAGGTTAGTGGGATGTTTTAATAATTAATACTTTCGATATATTATGTGTAGGGAGCTGCGTGTAGCCGCACCCTAGGATGGCGCCAGTTTCCGCCTTCCACCCCCTCAAGGGGTGAGTGCTCCTGGAGTAAACAACTCCATATATGGCCAAGGCTTGGGCTAATGCATTGCTTCCGCATACCTGGACCA
>NW_004525223.1:42441-44199 GCF_000260255.1 Octodon degus
TTTGTTTTGTTTTTCTGTACATTTGTGATGGTAGGGTAATATGTATCCCATTATAATTTTGTTTGTGCTTATTTGATTTTTCATTTCAATTAATATTTATTTTGAAATTTGGTGGTAGGAGTATTTGGTGCATGTATATTTATGATTGCTATCTCTTCCTCATAGAAGTTTTCTCTTAAAAACCATTTATATGAGTTGATATTTTTTTGTTTCTGTTTTGTTTTTTGAGCATGAGAATCAAACTCTGGACCTTGTACTTGCCATACAGATGCTTGTGCCACTGAGTTATATCCCCAGCTCAAGATTTGGTATCTTAAAAGATTAAATAAAACTGGCAAACCCCTACCAAAATTTAATCAAGAAAAGAAAAGGAAAAACTAAACTACTTTTAATTATGCAGAAGAAACCACAACACATCCTACAGTAATCTAAAAGATCATTAATAACTACTTTGAGAATTTCTACACAAGTAAGATGGATGACACAGAACAAATGGACATATTCCTACATACATATGAATTACCAAAGTCGAATCAAGAAGAATTAAAAATTCTAAATAACTCAGTATCAGTCAATGAAATTAAAAATGTAATACAAAACATAACAACAAAGAAAAGCCCACATCCTGATAGAATCACAGATAAAGTTTACAAGAAACAAAGAGATCTAGTGCCACTACTCCTCAAAATCTTTAATGAAATTGAAATGGGGCAATCCTCCCAAAGTCATTTCTGGAAGCAAGTATTACCCTGAAATGAAAACCTGAGAAGGTTCAAATGAAAAAAAGAGAGCTATAGCCCAATTTTCCTAATAAACATAGACACAAAAATCTTTAAAAAGATACTAAGGAACAGAATGCACCAAATCATTAAGGCTATTATTATGCACCATAACCAAGCAGGATACATCTCAGGGATGCAGGGATGGTTCAACATAACATAAACAAATTAATTAATGTATGCATCATATAAATGGAGCCAAGTACACAAAGCATGTGTTCATCTCAATAATGCTAAAAAAAAAACCATTGTGAGTTGTCTTTTTTCCTTTGGAGATTAGCTTTGAAGTGCAGAAACATTTCAAAAAGATGAGATCCCAGTAGTTGATTCTTTGAAGTATTTCCTGTGCAGTTTGATTTTTGTTCATGAATTCTCTACCTACCCTGTGTCTTTAGGATTTCTAACTACATTTCCTCTAGAAGTCTCAGTGTTTCTGTTTTAATATTTAAACTTTGGGCTGGCAAGATAGATCAGCAGACTAAGCACTCACTTAGTCAAGCTCATAGACCACAGTTCAGCTGTAAACAGGAGGTTCATTACGAATCTGATCTGTATAGTGAGATGCTGTAGACCCTATACAAATACAAAAAATAAAGAGAAAGAGACCACGGTTTGATCCCTGACATCACCTGTTGTGCCAGCCCTGCCACGAGGCAGACTGAGGAGATCAGAGTCTGGGAATGGTGGCATGTGCCTATAATTCTAGTGCGGGGGAGGCAAAAAGAAGAAGGAGGGTCATCATGAGTCCAAGCTTCATAGTCAGACTCTGCACAAAATACATTCCAAAAATAAATTTTTTGATCCATTTTGACTGCAGCTTTGTGCATAGTAGGTGTTGGGAAAAGGGAATGAACTTATTCAAATGGAAAGAGCTATTGAATTGGGGAGGACAGGAGAAGGTGCGGAAGAAAGAGGTTTATCCATGCAAATAAGCAGAATGGTATGAACAATTGTACTGTTGATTTCTCCTGGTCTATGA
>NW_004525223.1:67826-68379 GCF_000260255.1 Octodon degus
CTGCCTTCTGCCCTTTGTTGTAGATCTTTGCTGTAGTTATAACCTTCACACATACTGAAGTTCAGGTGGAGCTCTACAGAGTTTGGACTTATCCACCTGCGTCTGGCTTAGGTCTGGCTGCTGTGCTCAGCTCCTTCCCACTGAGGACCTGGGCTAGGACTGGGTCTTGGGTTCCTGGAACTCGGCAGAAATTCCTACTCGGCGGGAGGGGTGGGGCAGGTATGGTGGAGTTGTGGGGGTCGGCCTGAGGGGATGGGAGAGTGTCTCCCCACGCTGCACCTGGTCTGGGACTGGTCCCCCCCACTTATGTTAGCAGGAAACTCTCCACACACTCACCGGACCTGGGCTAGGACTGGCCTGTGGGTTCCCAGAAGTCGGCAGAAATTCCTACTTGGCGGGCGGGGTGGGGCAGGTATGGTGTAGTGGTGGGGGGCGGCCCAAGGGGGTGGGAGAGGGTGCGGCCCACGCTGCACCTGGGCTGGGGCTGGTCCCTCTGGTGCAGGGTAGCAGGAAGCTCTCCACACACTCACCGGACCTGGGCTAGGACTGGGTC
>NW_004525223.1:69395-71166 GCF_000260255.1 Octodon degus
TTGGTGTAGAGCTTAGATAGAGTTATTACCTTAGCACCAGGTCCGGATCTATGAAGTTCGGATTCCTCCAGGTGGGTGTTGTTTGGATCTGGCTTCTGTGTGCTCCACTTCTTTCTGCTGCAGGCGTTAGAGTTAAACCCTTTGTGTCTCTCTGGCAAGATGTTCTGCTCCTGAATCAGCTGGGTGGATCTTGCCTCTAGCCTCTTTGCAGGGAGTTCTGATGAAGGGTTCCATGCTGGGCCTGCGCTCTGGGTCTGTTCAGGATCCCGCGGCCTGGGTCGTCTCTCTCACTCTCCGGGACTGCGCTCTGGGTCTGTTCAGGATCCCGCGGCCTGGGTTGTCTCTCTCACTCGCCAGGCCTGCACTCTGGGTCTATTCAGGATCCCGAGGACCCCAGGTTGTCTCACTCTTCCAATAGGTTTTAAAGTTACCCTTTATCTTGTAAAGCATACATAGCAAATGGCATCCAGTAAAGTGTCGATGGTCTCACCTGAGATATGAAATTGAAAAAGAAGAATCAATTTAACAAAAAAATTACTTTAAGAACTACAGCACTCTGAAAAAAGAGATCAAAGTGGATATAAGAGGAAGAAAGAACCAGGGGAGAGCTCAGTGGCACAGCACTTGTCTGGCAAGCACGAGATACTGAATTCAAGTCTGGTTTCCAAAAGAAAAACGAATGAGAGAGAGAGAGAGAGAGAGAGAGAGAGAGAGAGAGAGAGAGAGAGAGAATGAAACAAAACAAAAAGAAAAGAAAATGAAAATAGAACAATATCCCTTGCTCTTGGGTAGGGAGAACCACCAAAGTGAAAAGGTCATATGCCACAAGTTGTTATACAGATTAAATCCAATCCAAATCAGAGCTCCAATAGCACATCACACACACTGAAAGAAAATAAACTTAAAATTCATGTTTAACCAGAAGAGACATGCGGTACCCAAAACAATTCTGAGCAACTAGACTTCAGGGCAGGAGGCATCACATTGCCTGGCCTAAAATTATGCCACAAAGTTACTGAGATTAAAGACAAAACAACTGCATGATACTGTCAAAAATTAAATTGAATTAAATTAAACAGATCACAATATCAATAGAAAAGATTACAAGATGCAGAAAAAACTCCGGACATACTCAGCCACTTTATCTTTGACAAAGATATGAAACACATTCACTGGAAGAAACATGGCCTCTTTAATAATTGGTGCTGGAAAAATTTGATTCCCACTTGCCAAAAACTAAAAGTAGAGCCATGTTTCTTACCTCACACTAACCTAAAATCAAAATGGATCAAAGATCTAAATATGGAGATAAAAACACTAAATCCACTTGAAGGGACAATAAGTAGAACTCCTGAAGGCATAGGTGTAGGCAAAGACTTTGTGAGCAAAAACACAACTGCAAAGGAAATGCTACAAAGAATTAAAAAACCTTGTACTTCATCTTATGGAAAAGCTTTTTTAGAATCAGGAGAGAGCTTGATGATGTAAGCATCTGCCTAGCAAGCACAAGGAACGAGGATTGATCCCCAGTACTGCATACCATGCTGGCTACCACCAGGCATGGTGGAACAAGCCTGTAATCCCAGCACTGGGGAGGCTGAGACAGGAGGATCACTGTGAACCCAAGCTACATAGTGAGACTCTGTACCAAATACATAAATAATTTTAAAAAATTGAAAATTCTTCAACAGCAAAATAAATCATCAGCAAATACAAATCAGAGTATGAAAAAAATGGCTAGCTGTTCCACAAAGAATTAATATGTAAAATA
>NW_004525223.1:71336-72284 GCF_000260255.1 Octodon degus
TCTGATAGTCTGATCAACTATTTCAAACATAACGATAAGAAATATAGTAAGCATTTTTAATCTCATAACATCTTGTTTTGAAATTTGTTTGATTATTTTTCTCTTTAAAATTAAAAAAATGAGGGCTGGCCAAATAGCTCAGTGGGTTAAAGTGCCTGCAAGCAGGGGCAAGGGCCAGGAGTTTGATCCTCTGGCCCAACATGTTGAACCCCACCCCCAGGGCACACTGAGATGTCAGTTGAGCCTGGGTGTAGTGTGCATGCCTGAAATCCCAGCTCTTAGGAGGCTGTACACAGGTGGGTCACTATTAGTGTGATCTAGTAGTGAGACCCTGAACACCCTGTCCACCCTTTCCCAAAATATAAATTCAATAAATAAATAAATTTAAAATCAATTACAAAGTGTTAACCATCACTAGTCATTTGAGAGATATAACTTTAAATAATGCTGATATGCCACCATATCATTCCAGAAAAGATAGCTATTATCAAGGAATCCACCAATAACAAATGCTGGCAGACTCCATGGAGAAAAGAAGCCTTCTCAACTGTTGATGGGAGAGTAGACTGGCGCAACCACTGTAGGAATCAATGTGGAAATTCTTCACAAAACTAAAACTTGGGATTCTATTTAATCCGATATTCCTTTTCTCAGTATCTTCCCAGAAAAATGTGAAACATCGTATAAAAGTTTATATGCATACCTAGGTTTATACCAGCACAGATTATAATAGCTGAATTTTGGATACAGTTCAAATGATCATGTTAATGTGTAAAGAAGATGTATTTTTAATATAATGGAGCAATTCTTTGCCACAAAGAAAGATGAACTTGAGATGTTTCCAGATAAAAAGATGGATCATTGGATCACACTCTTATGTGAAATCAATTGGGCACATATTTGTAAATATGGCATTATTTCTCTGGTGTGAGAAGCCAAGCATACAAA
>NW_004525224.1:0-4856 GCF_000260255.1 Octodon degus
TATATATATATTTTTTCAGAGTACTGTAATTTTCATTCAATGGATCTTTGACTTCTTTAGTTAGATTAATTCATAAGTATTTCATTTTTGGTGTTGCTATTGCAAAAGTATTCTTTCTCTAATTTCCCTCTCATTGTGTTTGTTATCTGTGTACAGGAATGACCCTGACTTTTGGGTATTGATTTCTATCTTTCTGTGCTACTGAGTTAGTGTATTAATTCTAGTAGTAGCTTCTTGGTGAAGTTTTTTGGTCTCCCAAGTAAAGTATCATGTCATCTGCAAGCAATGATACTTTAACTTCTTCTTTACCTATTCTAATTCCTTTTATTTCTCTCTCTTGTCTAAAGTCTCTAGCTAATGTTTCCAGAACTACATTGAAGAACAGCGGTGATAGAGGTCAACCTTGTCTTGTAGCAGATCTGAGAGTAAAAGATTTCAGTTTTCCCCATTTAGAATTATGTTAGCTGTTGGGCTGTCACAAATTGCTTTTTATTATATTGACGTAGAGGCCATCTATTCTAATTTTCTGATGGACTTTGAACATGAATGAGAGTTGGACTTTGTCAAAAGACTTCTCCATCGACTTAGATGATCATGTGGTTTTTATATTTGGCTCTAATGATATAGTGTATTATATTTATGAATTTGCATATACTGAGCTATTGTTGCATCACTGGGATAAATCCTACCTGCTCATGGAATATAATCTTCTTGATAATTTGCTGTATTCTATATCCTAGTATTTATTGAGGATTTTTGCTTCCATGTTCATGAAAGAGATTGGCCTGTAGTTCTCATTTTCATGTGTGTCTTTCCCTGGTTTCAGTATCAGTACAATTCTTGTGTCCAGGAATGATTTTGGGATGATTGCTTCTTTTTCAATTTCCCTGAAGAGTTTTAGGAGCATTGGGATTATATATTCTGTAAATTTTTTGTAGAATTCAGCTGTGTATTCATCAGGAGCAGGACTTTTCTTTGTCAGTAAGTTTTTCTTTTTATTACATTTCTGATTTCATAGAATATTATTGTGTTATAGAGAGTTGTTGTATCTTCTTAATTCAGTTTTGGTAATTTGCACCTTTCTAGGAATCTGTCCGTTTATTCTTAATCTTCTATTATGTGAGTTAAATATTCTCAAAGTAGCTATTGATGATCTTCTGAATTTGCACTGCTTCTGTGGTAATTACACGCTTTTCATTCCTTGTTGCTTGTATTTGAGTTTTTTCTTTTCTCTTTTTGATGAGGTTAGCTAGGGCCTGATAAATTTTATTTAATCTTTCAAATAACCAGTGTTTTGATTCGTTAATTCTTTGAATTGTTTTGTTCATGTCAATTGAATTAATTTCTGCTCTAATCATTATGATTTCTTCCAGTCTTTAAATTCTGAGGGTTTTTTTACTCTTCCTTTTGTAGGTATTTTAGGTGTAGCATGACAGTGTTTATTTGTTCCCATACCTGTTCTGTTTTCCTAATGTGTGAGTTCACAGGTATAAATTTTCCTCAGAGGGGTCCTCTAAGTTACCACAGAAATAGAAGAAGGGAATACTACCACAGAGTTTTGACCTGAAATATAGTATGTAGTGGAATTGATAGGAGGTGACTTTGGAAGACATATGGCATTCAGGAGCCAGGGATGAAGTGATTTTAGTAAAAGGCATTTACCAAAAGCCAAATAAATCACATAAATATCTCAGAGTACTGGCACTCAAATATCCATTGTCAGATAGATTCATAATTAGATTGTTAAATATGCACACAATGGAACATTATGGGATCAGAGAAGAATTTTTTTGCTACTTCAGGCATTCAGGGAAGGTGAGCTCCTTCTGGAACTGGGAGTTAAACTGCCATCCTATGCACCTGACTGCATTTGCCCAAGTGGCACTTTAAACAACTGAGCTATCCGCAAGATCCTATTATGGGATCAGAAACAAAAGTTTAACAGATGGCACAACATAGAAGAATCTTGAGGTCATTAAGAAAATTGAATTAATCACATCACAAGCAAAGAATTATTATGTGATCCCATTTATATAACATACACTACTCAAATTCATAGAAATAGATTGCGAAATGCTTATAATATTAGGATGTAAATCTGGGTCACAAGGGACTCTTGTTTATGAAGTTGAAAGTGTGTCACTTTTCTTAGCGTGAAAAAATTGGGACACTGAGCACCAATTACATAATACTAAAAAAGAATTAGCAGAACTGTAACATACACCTAATAATGGCTACAAATTTACTTTTATGTTGTTCATATTTCAGCAGAATTGTTTGTAAAACTCGTGTTGACATCAGTGACCATTCTTCTCCCTTCTTTATTCAGGAACAAACTGGTTAATAGAGATTCTCAGCCTGATTCATTCCAAAGGGGATCCCAAGTGGATCCAAGAAGTACCCAGCTGGGACCGTTTTCCCTGGGTGGAAACTACAGTTGGATATGCATCACTGAGTGATCACAAGGGCCCACGCATGTACACATCCCACCTGCCCATCCAACTCTTTCCCAAGTCCTTCTTCAGTTCTAAAGCCAAGGTCAGTATCTACTGGTTAGAAAAGTTTCTCCAATATCATGAAAAACCTCTAAACTAAAGAAATTAGAGTTTTTGAGGAGATTGAGACAAACAACTCTGAGTGGCCCATATTTATTTGATTCCCAAACAATTGAAGAGGATACTGAGGCAAGCCCAGAAACTAAACAGGAACTTATGAGTGAGTTTGAAGACTTCTCCAAACAGTAAATTGTGCCAGTTGAGAAGATTATTTGATCTCAAAATTTGGCAGCTCTATTGTTTTCCAATATGGAATGTGAGCATCATGTATCCTTTGCTGCCCCAGCTGCAGTTATCTTGACCTCACAGCATCATGCCTATGATAATTGCCAGCACATTCAGAAGGCCCTGTGTTCAGTAACTTAGCTCTTACAGCCTGGACTCCAAACCAATGCATTTTAATTGGCATATGCCGAAGTGTCCCTGAGACGTTGGAAAGTGATGCATTCTTATTAGTTAGAGCAGGGTGGAAAGTAACACTCTCTTTCATTACTTTTTGCTGCTTTGTCTATCTTTTAGGCAATACTTGAACAAAATTATGTGGAACATTTCACATCTTTAAAGAAGTCTCCACAGATGAGACACATTGAAAGAGTACAGTGGAAGAATAAATCTGAAGTCCTAGAAACTTACATTATAAGGCCAGCGAGCATTTATTTCTATGGGATAAGTGATTGTTCCCCTTGATGCCAGATAATAAAGTAATCATCCAGTCACAAACAATGCGTCTCTATAGAGCAGGACTTAGAAAGAAAACATCAAGTTTCCCCAAACTTCTCCATACCTAAAGTGGTCATTTTCTTCTCTAGGAAAAAATCCAAGCACTAACATTTGATGCTCTAAGCAAATGCAATAAGATTCTATTCCCATATCATTTTCCTTTGTGCAAAAAAGGCCACCAAGATATATTACAAAACTGTCAGAGCTCATCAAACTGCCTGTCTTTTCCTTCTGGAAAATTGCCCACTCACAATTTCATGATATTAGAAGGAACAACTCCAACTGATCAAATATGTAAAACAGTAGCTTAGTCAGTGGCTCAGCATTCAGATCTTTGGAAACCAAGTTACCTTTGCCATGGGTACATCTCTTAAGTTATCCTATTTTTCCCATGGATTCTACAGACTCCCTAATCCTGCAACACCTCTACTCCCTTCTCTGCAAAATAAGGTCAGAATTGTTCATATGGGAAGTAACAGGTTCCCACACTGACCTATGACCAAGTGAGTTGTGCGGAGTCAAGTTTTTTTTTCTAACCACTGTGTCTTCCTGCATACATCTGTCTGTTGAGATAAGCAACCACTCACACTAGTCATATGGCTGACAGATCAACACTGAAGGAAACAGGTATATCCAGGATCTAGCATTCCAAGTTCCAGTTTTTGAAATATTCTCGCCCACATTGTGGTATATTCTGAATTTTAAAAATTTTTCTTAAACTATATTGAGAAACATAGAAAATAATCCCTATTTTACTACATGTCTCATTTGTTTAGCACAGTGGAAACCTTACAGTAGATTTACAGAATGAGTAGACAGACAACACTGGAGGAGCACACATTCAAATTTTCTCCTTATGCATGTCTATTGTGGTAGCCAACTCATAATATTTTAATATGTGTAATTGATTTCAAAGCGCTTATAGGTATTTGACAATATAAGCTATGATATTTAATAGACACTTTGTAGAAAATGCTGAGATAAAGATCAACATCTTGTGGGAAATGACACTTGAATTTTTACATAATTGCTTTTTTTTCATTTCAGATGATTTATTGCATTAGGAACCCCAGAGATGTTGTTGTGTCTGCTTATGCCTTCTGGAAAAAAATGACTATTATCAAGACGCCTGAGACATTTGACAAATTTATAGAACACTTCCTCCAAGGAAATGGTGAGTGTGATGTACAATACATGGGCTGCAAAACTCAGAGCCTTTTTCTCAATTCACTGAACTCCTCTTCATTCCGCTGCTAGGTAACCCGAGAGCCCAAGGCTCCAGCCTCACTTTAACACAGATCAGGGATATGTCTTTGCTCTCTGGCACAACACAAGGCCGCCCACCCAACCTCCACTTGCTCCTTCATGGACAGCCTATATTCTGAAGCACTAGAGTGTCTAGTGCTAACATATACTACTCACTCTTGACTATTCTCCAAATTTATGATATCCTGAAGGACAAACTTCCGTTAAGAAATGAAATTTTCCTCAATCCAATGAAAAACACACCGAGACATACAATAGTCAAGATCCCAGAAATTCAGCACAAGAATAATATATTGAAAGCTGCTAGAGAAAAGA
>NW_004525224.1:4956-14571 GCF_000260255.1 Octodon degus
CCCTAGCCTTTCAAGGTCAGTGAAGACTCAGGACATAGGAGAACCTATACTGTAACATCATGTAACTCAGTTGTGTCCTAAATTTTTTATCAAGGAGATTATGGAGACACAGAGCAACGTGATTGATGATGTAGAGTGTGCCTAACGAGAGTTACATGAAGAGAAAACATTTTCTCAAACTTTCACCGAGAGCAAATTCGTCAAGCAATGGCCATGACTCAAACACAGGGCTGACACTGACAAAGGATCTGCAAACTGCAGTACAGGGTTACAGGATAAATCCTGAGGATACTTGACTGACCTTATCAGATACAAAAGTCACATTTCTGGTTGTATAGGTCTTGCTTTATCTTGGTCTTAACCATCCATCAGAAAAGTATAAAAATGATGTATATAAAGTAAAGCCATATTAATATGCTGAGCTGTGAAAGGCTCAAGTCAACAATTTCTGTTGATTACCCACTACTGTTGTGGACTGCTGGACTGTTTTGGATTGTTTTGCTGAATTCATATGTCTATAGTATTTAGATGCCAATGGAATACTCATCCCTGACAGGACTAAACAAAAAAAGTGGGTACAAAGGAAGGACCATTTTCTATCTGTATATGTAAAATAGTAAGGACAGATATTCAGCTACTTTATCTTAATTCAATGAGAAGAAAGTTTTGTACTAATAGTGTTTGGACAGGATATCTTGTCTGCATCTTGTACTATGGATAACCCCTAAGAAGATAACATTGTACAATGTATTAATTATTGAAACTATCCCATTAATAAGTTTTTAAACTGTCTCATTGCTATTTGTTTCTCAATTCAAAAAGCAATGTAACTATAAAAACTAAAAAGAGATTGTTGCAAAGCAGGCATTATGTAAGTCAGATAGTTCTGCTTTCTACATTTGGTGGTGTAATATAGATGGTTAGAGATGTAATATAGATGAATTTTTCTCAGCTGTAGCAGGCATACCTGTTCTTTGAAGTTCTACATGCCTGCATCTTGTATCCACTATAGGTTTTATACTATCTGACAAAAAGTCTGTCCTTCTCTTTTAAAATATACCTTTATAAAATTAAAAGAAAGAAAAACTATGTCACAGGACTGTCCTGCTACAATAATGTATATGGTTGCATTTCTAAATTTTTCGGTAAAAATATGTAATTGTTTATTTTTATTCTTTAAATATTTTTCATTTTTTACATTTCTTCTCCATATTCTGTAGGGAACTAAAGTTTAATATATCAATACTTGATGGAAAATACCTGTTCCATGTTATGCCTAACATGTTTGAAATGCAGACAGATAGTGAGGTTGAACCTAACTGAATATGTTGTAGTGTAATAATAAGCTTCTCTTCTGGAGGGTTAACAACCTAAGTTTGCAGAACAAAAATTAGAGAAATACAAGGGCTACAAGACAGCCAACATTTTGACCTTAGTCTTTCAAGGTCATTGAAAACTCAGGAAATAGGAAAACCTATACTGTAACATCATGTAACTCAGTTGTGCCCCAAATTTTCTGATCAAGGAGATTATGGGGCCACAGAGCAACGTGATCAATGTCGTACAGTGTGCCTAAGGAGAGTCACAGGGGGAGAAAACATTCTCTCAGGCTTTCGCAGAGAGCAAATTGGTCAAGCAATGATCATAACTCATCCATAGGGCTAACACTGACAAAGAATCTGCAAATTGTAGTGCAGGATTATAGGATAAATCCTGAGGATACTTGACTGACATTATCAGATACAAAAGTTACGTTTCTTCTTATGCACTTCTTCTGCTTTATCTTGGTCTTAACCATCCAGCAGAAAAGTATAAAAACAAGGTACACAAAGTAAAGCCATATTAATATGCTGAGCTGTGAAAGGCTCAAGTCAACAACTTCTGTGGATTACCCACTACTGTTTTGGACTGCTGGACTGTTTTGGATTGTTTTACTGAATTTATGAACCTATAGCATTTAGATGCCAATGAAATATCCAACTGTGACAGAACTAAACAAAAATAAAGGGGATACAAAGGAAGGACCATTTTGTATCTATATATGCTGAACAGTTAGGATAGATATACAGCTACTTTCGCTTAACTCAATGAAAAGAAAGTTTTGTACTAATTGTGTTTGGACAGGATATCCTGTCTGAATCTTGTACTATGGATAGACACTAAGAAGATAACAATTTACAATGTAAAATAATTTGAAAAATAGAAATAACAAAATGCTGCAAATAAATCAATAAACACAACTGGAAATTCCATGTTGTCAATAATCCCCTTCTGGGTATCTTCTGGAAAATCATACTACAATGATTAATGCATAACCTTACTTATAGAAGCACAATTTAAAAGATGTAAATCTTGCAAGCAGCCTGTATGTCTATCAACAGTTGAATGAATTAAAAAAATATGTTATTTATACATAATGAAGAACTTCTGTGCTATGTAGCAGGATAAGCCTCATCTGTGGGAAGTGGCTGCAGCTAGAGACCACCCTTGTCAATGAAACAATGCAACAGTTATCTTTTTGTGTTTGTTTGTTTGTTTCAGTGTCAGGGATTGAACTCAGGAACTTGCACTTGCCCAGCAGGCACTTAAGCCACTGAGCTATCTCTCAAGCCCAGAAACAGTTATCTTGAAGTTTACTTCCTGATTCCTCTTTGCATTTGAGATTAGAGGTACAAGTATCAGCGTTTTATGTCACTACAATTTACATGGATGTGTAAAACTCGTGATGTACACTGAAAAGCTCCACAAGATTTATTTGAGGACTGTGTCTTAATGTAGTGAAATGGGGGTGAGGAACACAAGTTTATATATAGCGCCCCAAATTTTTAGACTGTGTAATCTATCACACTTTCTGTATCCCCTATGCAGTGATATATGGATCCTGGTTTGAGCATGTTCGTGGCTGGTTGTCTATGAGAGAGAGAGAAAATGTCCTTGTTGTGAGTTATGAAGAACTGAAGAAGGTAACTTGTGTTCTGTAGTCACCCCACATCCTCTCCTCACTGCCTGTACTCTCTCATACACTCTATTTATTGTTTTCTACATTCTCTTTCAAAGTTCAGTGTCCTGAAAATCCACTAAAAGTGAGACTAACACTCTAATTTTCATTCCTCAATTTCTGACCTTCTGCTGATATAGCCCATGATTTTCTTAGGTTTTCATCTTTGTTTCTATTCAAAATGTGTAAGAGAAATTTTTATCATTCTGAAGCAGAGTATGTTTCTTTGTGGAGGGAGAGTTTCTGTGGTCAGGGTTTCTTGTACTGCTGAGAACCTGGTGAGTTCTAGAGATGCATCCAAGTGTCTATAGTATCCACCACAAGAACAGAGGTGAAAGTGTAAAACTAGCTTGTGTGAACATTCTGAGGAGTGAAATACAGACAACAGAGAAGCACATAAGACAGTTCTGTAAGTTTGAAGGTGGACACAGACTTCTGTTGGACATGAGGAATAACTTGTAACATTCTGTAGCATAGATAACTGCTGTTGACAGCAAATTAATTGAATATTTCCGAAGAACTAATAGAAAATTGGCAGTTTCTAATATAAAAATTTGGGGTTTTAGTTAGTTGAGAGATCTGCCAAGGGCAGGCAGATAGTTCAGTGGATTAAAGCACCTGCTTAGGCAGAGTACAGTGGCAGTGATCCTTGGGGATGCAGCCCAATACAGCCTCACCCCCGGGGCGCGCTGAGATAGCCATTGAGATTGGTTGTATTGGTGCGTGCCTGTAATCTTAGAGCTTGGGAGGCTGAAAACAGGAGAATCAATATGAGTCCAATCTACATAGTGAAACCCTATACAACCTGTAGACACTGTGCCAAATACATTTTAAAAAAAAGAAAGATCTGCCAATTACCCAAGCTAATTATTTCACATTGCATATGTATTAACATGTCATACTGTACTTCATGAATGTCTAATATATCTATATTTTGAAAGGCGGAAAATTAAAACTGTCAACTTTAAAATAATTCAAATGAGGCCCTCAGCAAGCAGTGTATCACTATTGCCAACACCATGGGCAGTATGATACTGTATCCCACGTTGCTCAACAAAATCAGGGGTTTGTGAATGAGGTGCTATGCTTTGGCATACAAACAAGTGGAATGTAAGTAGACTCTAGGTGCCAGCATTTTATTCCAAAGGAAATAGGGTGAATCCCAGAGGAATAACAGGTATGAATCACTTCACTGCCAAGGTCCCTGAGTGGAATAAGGAAACAAAGTGCTATCCAGTCAGGGTAGACTGCTGCCAGTTGGAAGCAAGATAGTGGGAAATCTGCTGGAAGATATAAGGTGACACCACAAAGGTCCTGCTCATTTGGTGGCCAAAAACTATATTAGCCCCAAATACAAAAGACCAGAAAAACTCTTCTGGTCTGCATCCAGCATGACAGTCCTGACACAGCAGCACAAACAGGCTAATCCAGTTGCCCTACTGTGTGACAAGGGCATTCGCCCTGTCAAACAACATCAGGTAAGAGGTGTGAATGCCGAGCATTTGAGGATGTTGAGCAAGGTCATGAAGTGACTTTAAATGGGTCTGGGAGGTACCATGTTGCTACTGAATTTCTCATCATTCATCTCTCTACTTTGTCTGTTACCCCTATAAAACACCACCTAAATATAAAATCAATTACAAGAAGAACACTCACTGCATGAAAGTGCACGGTATATGTTAAGTTTTGTTATATAAGTTATATAACCTTTCTCTTAAGGCTAAAGGTATCAAAATTAATATTTACTAGGCTGCATTTGATGATATTGTTATTCTAATTGTACTACCACAATTAGGTTGTCATGCATGCTATAGTCGTTTTTCTTTTTCTCGTGTCAACATTGTGATTTTCTGGAGTAATAAACATTATGATATGCAGAATCAAATGAAGTGGTGCTGAGTCACATAAACGTTAATGTCTCGTTAATAAAAATTGGGAAGTTAGGTTTCTGGCACAGGCAAAAAGACAAGGATCCAGCTACACCTAGAAAAGAGTCTTGAAGAATAGACAGCCTGGAAAAAAAAAACAGCCTCTTTAAAAAATGGTGTTGGAAAAACTTCCTCTCTACATGCCATAAACAAAAACTTGACCCAGGTCTATCGCCATGCACTAAGCTAATGTCAAAATGGATTAAAGATCTAAACATTAAAACAGAAACACTAAATCTCCTGGAAGAGAAAGTAGGATGAACTCTTGAAGACATAGGGGTAGGCAAAGAGTTCCTGAACAAAAATAAAATCACATGGGAAACACTTGAAAGAATTAACAAGTGGGACCTGCTCTTATTGAGAAGTTTTTGCACATCAAAAGATATTACCAACAAAATGAAAAGACAACCAAAAATTTGGAAAAAGTCTTAACTAATAAGCACTCACACAAAGGTCTGCTCTCTACAATTTACAGAGAACTAAAATACATTAGGGCCCCTAAATTTAAAGTACCAATCCAGAAATGGGCATCCGAGATAAACAGACACTTCTCTGAGGATGAAATCAAAGAAATGAATAAATACATGAAAAAATGCTCCACATCACTAGCTATCCATGAAATGCAAATTAAAACAACACTGAGATATCATCTCACCTGAGAAACAAGGGCCATCATCAAGAAATTAACCAACAACAAATGTTGGAGAGACTGTCGGGGAAAAGGAACGCTTCTCCACTGCTGCTGGGAATGTAGGCTGGTGAAACCATTATTGAAATCAGTGTGGAGACTCCTTAAGAATCTAGGACTGGAAATCCCATTCAAGCCAGCTGTCCCGTACTGGGAATTCTCCTGGAGCTACTGAAAACTTCATAGCATAGTAATATATGTGTACCTATGTTTATAGCACCACAATTTTTGATAGCCAAATCATGGAAACAACCAAGATGCCCATCACATAAGGGAGGGTGTAAAAAGATATGGTATTTTTATACAGTGGAGTATTATTCAGCTATAAAGAATGATAAACTTGAAGCATTTATATTTAAGTGGATGTCACTTGAAGATATATTCATGTGTGAAATAAACCGGACCCACATGTATAAATATCAAATAGTCTCCCTAGTATAAGAAATAATATAGATAGATAGATAGATAGATAGATAGATAGATAGATAGATAGATAGATAGAACACAACTAAAAGGAAAGCAAGAACTTGAGGATTGGACAATGAAAACAGCTTAAGGAGAAAAGTTGTGAAACAGGACAGGGACAAAGCCACACATTTGGATGCACAAGATGGGCAAGGCAATGATCCTGAGAGACATCAGCAGGTTTTTGAAACTAGCAATTAGTTAGTAGGATTCCCAACCTGACTAAATATATCTGCTGATACCTGTGAATCAAGCAACTGCACTGAAGATAGCAATGTGTGAAAGAAGGGGAACACTTGTAATGTCTGTCATTCTGGTCTTCTAAATACATACGTCTTGTCATGACATACCGATTGTTACCATACTGTCTCACAATTAAATTTTTATAATTGGATAATAAATGAAAAAATAAAAGACACAAGAAAATGAAAAAAGTGTCACAGGACTGTCCTGCTACAATGCTGTATATGGTTAGATTTCTAAATTTCTGTGTAAAAATATGTGTTTATTCCTATTTTATAAATTTTTTTCTTCATATTCTGTAAGGACTTAAACTTCAACACATCAATACTTGATGTAAAATACCTGTTCCACATTATGCCTTAGATTTTTGACATTTAGACAGATAGGGTAAACTTAACTGCATATATTGCAGGGTAATAATAGGCTTCTCTTCTGGAGGGTTAACAAGCTAAATTTGCAGAAAAAAATTGGAGAAAATGAGGGTCTGCAAGGTCAGCCAACATTTTGGCCCCAGCCTGTCAAGGTCAGTGAAGACTCAGGACATAGGAGTGCCTGTACTGTAACACCACGTAACTCAGTTGTGCCCCAAGTTTTCTCATCAAGGAGATTATGCAGCCACAGAGGAATGTGATTGATGATGTATAGTGTGCCTAAGGAGAGTCACGTGGAGAGAAAATTTTCTCTTGGGCTTTCACAAGAGAAAATTGGTCAAGCAATGGCCACATGGCTGACGCTGACAAAGAATCTATAAACTGTAGTACAGGGTTACAGGACAAATCCTGAGGGGACTTGACTGATCTTATCAGATATAAAAGTTACATTTCGTGTTATATAGGTCTTGCTTTACCTTGGTCTTAACCATCCAGCAGACAAGTATTAAAACAAGGTATATAAAGTAAAGCCATGTTGATATGCTGAGCTATAAAAGGCTCTAGTCAAAAACTTCTGCAGATAACCCACTACCATTGTGGATTCCTGGACTGTGTTGGACTGTCTTGCTGAATTCAAGCACCTGTAATATTTAGATGCTAATAGAATAACCATCTCTGACAGGACTATACAGAAAAGGGGATAGAAAGGAAGGACCATTTTATACTTGTATATACAGAACAGTTAGGTTAGATATACAGCTAATTTCACTTAATTCAATGAGAAGAAAGATTTGTATTAATAGTGTTTGCACAGGATATCCTGTCTGCTTCTTGTAGTATGGATAACCACTAAGAAGATAAGAATGTACAATGTATTAATTATTGAAAATGTCCTATTAATCAACTTTGAGGAAAAAAAATGATTACAAGAGCACCCAATGCCACTTACCAGCTTCCTTTTTGTCATGCCCTTCCCTGACCACAGAGGGTTTTGGGCTTCCCTGAAACCACAATAAAAAAGCAGCAAGGAGAGACAATGGGCACCTGCATAAGCCTGGTAGGCAATAAAATATACACATACTTTTGCCCTCATGTGTTACCTAAGCCCTGAACCTTCTGCTTTTGGTACTCTGTAAATTCACCAAGAAGTAGTCCTTCTTATTCTTGGGCTGATTCCTAGGGTAGGTACTCATTCATCTGTATGCCTAGCACTTCCAGTCATGGTACAAACTGAATTAACAAATATTAGGCCTAAAAAATGTAAAGTAAGAGATCTCATGCTATGAATAAAGACTCTGAGATTCCAATAGATTAGTGACTTTCCCTAGATTATTATAAATTATTTGCAAAGCCTTTATCCAAGCTTAGTATGGAGTTCCTTGTGAGCCCCAACAGATTAGTGTCTGTTTTGGTTGACTTGGGAGGCAAAACACTATTAACTCGGAGTAGCTGAAGTGTCTTAAAGATGGAATGTTCTGCCAACTGGAGCAGAGATGGCCCTTGGGGGAAAATAAGGAAGCTCTCTGAGGATAATGAGATAAAAGTTAATTATTCAGTCAAACTGTCTACATACCTTGCTACCTGCCTTTCTAACCTACAACAAACACCTGTGCTCAGTAGCAGAACTCTATGTCTTTGTTGTTTCTCAATACAGCTTGGACTTGGAGTCAGTTTGGTACTCCATGTCAGGGATGCCCCCTCACACATTTCAAGGAAATTTTCTGGAGCTGGGGAGATGGCTCTGTGGCCTAAATGCCTGCCTGGCAAGCGCAAAAACACAGGTTTGATCCCTAGTAATGCATGCCAGGCCAGCCCCAGAACCCCTGGCATGCCAGGCCAGCCACCAAAACCAGGCATGGTGGCACACACCTGTAATCCCAGTGTGGGGGAGTCTGAGATGGGAGAATCACTATGGGTTGGAGCTGTGTAGTGAGACCCTGTACCAAATAAATCAATAAAAATCTTTAAAAGAAAAAATGAGTCAATGAAACATAGAATTATGTTTCTTCAAAAATTAAATAAATTTATAAAACCTGAGTCAACATTATCAATAAAGAAAACAAAAAGACTCAAATCCATACAATTATAAATGAAAATGGTAGCATTCAAATGTAGCCAGAGGTAATAGAGAAGGTTATCAATACTTATTTCATGAACCTTTACTATAATAAGATGGAAAAGAAAAGAAATGGACATATACCTAGATATGTAGAAATTGCCAAGACTGAATAAAAAAGATCTACAGATTCTAAATAATATCAGTCAATTAATTTGAAAATATAATAAAAGGTTATGAACAAATAGAAGCCTAGGTTATGATAGAGTCAATACAGAATTGTACATGAAATTAAGAGATTTAGTATCACTACTTATGAAACCCTTTAAGGAAATTGAAATGGAAACAATATTCCAAATTCTTCCTCAATGCAAGTATTATAATGATACCACAAACAGAGACATAACCAACTAATAAAGACAACTGTAATGCCATCTGTCTGATAAACATAGAAGCAAAAGTCTCAAGAGTGCAGGCCCCTGCGAGTGAGTGAGAAAACCAAAGGCCGCAGGATCCTGAATAGACTGAGAGCACAGGCCTGGGGAGTAAGTGAGAAGAACCTGGGCCCGGGGGAATCCTGAATAGACCCGGAGCACAGGCCCAGAGAGTGAGTGGAACTACCCGGGGCCCACGGATCCTCATTCGACCCAGAGTACAGGCCCACCAAAGAACCGTTCAGCAGAACTCCCTGCAAAGAAGCTAGAGGCAAGACACACCCAGCTGACTCAGGAGCAGAACATCTTGCCAGAGTGACACAAAGGGTTCAACTCTAATGCCTGCAGCAGAAAGAAGTGGAGCACAGCAGCCAGATCCAAACAACACCCACCTGGAGGAATCTGAACTTCATAGATCCGGACCTGGTGTTA
>NW_004525224.1:16129-25682 GCF_000260255.1 Octodon degus
AGTATTAGAAACTTTAAAAAGTAAAAAATAAAATAAAATCGACAGAGTGTGTTAAAAAAAAGAATATTCTTAAATTAAATATATGGCTACACTAAAAAAAAAGAAGAAGCAAAAGTCTCAATGAGATGCTGGTAAGAGGAATGCATCAAGACATCAGGAAGATTATACATAATGACCAGTTGGAATTCATCTCAGGAATGCAGGGATGATTCAATATATGCAAATCAATAAAAGTAGCACACCACAGTAATGAAGGCAAAGACAAGAGTTAAATGATCACTGAAATAAATGCACAAAATTCTTCAGGGGAAAGCCCAACACTCATTAATGATTTTAAAAAATATCCCTACAGAAAACAAGAATAGGTGCTCTTTGTCTCAACATGATATAAGCTATGTCTGACCAACCAACAACTGACATCAAACTAAATGGGCAAAACCTGAAAGCCCTCAGTTTAAAATCAGGAATAAGACAAGGATATCCATGGTCACCATTCTTATGCAACAAATACAGTTCTGGAAACATTAACCAATTATATCAGAGAGACAAAGTAAAGTAATAATGATTGAAAAGGAACAAGTGGAATTATCATTATATACATTATACAAAGGAGCCATGCTATTCTACATGGAAGAGCACAAAAACTTCAAGAGAATTGTCGATGTATTTACCAAAATAAGTAGGGTCACAGGATGCAAAGCCAACATTCAAAAACCAATAGCTGTTCTGCACGTGTACACACACAAAAAAACTTGCAGAAGGAAATTAAGGAAACCAGGCCTGTAATAACAATATTCAACAATGTGAAATAGTTAGGAATCAATCGAAGAAAGGAAGTAAAATATTTATACAGTGAAAATTATACTACGATGAAGATATTAAATGGAACTTCAGGAAATGGGAAGATACTCCTTGCTTCTGAACAGGTAGAAGCAACATTGTAAAAATGGCCATACTACCAAAAATGTAGTGCAGAATCAATGCAATGTCCAATAACATACCATTAATACAACCCAAAGAGCCAGAGAAGACATTCTTAAAATTCATCTGGAAATAGAAGAGATTTCAGATAGTAAAACCAATTCTTGGTAACAAAGGAAAGGTAGGAGGCTTTACAAACCCTAACTAAAAAGTTATTGTTACAAAATCCAAATGGTACTGGCATGATTCTGGAAAATGAATCAGATTTCAATATCAATGAAACAGATTAGGAGATGCAAACAAAACTACAAACACACTCAGACATCTTATCTTGACAAAAGGGACAAAAATGTCCACTGGAGAAAAAAAAAACAATTAAAAAATTAGTACAGGGAAAACTAGATTTCCAAATGCTGAAGGCTTAAAATACACCCATGCCTATCAACATGAAGAAAACTTCAGTCAAAATGGATCAATCATGTCATGTCTAAGATGTTTGATATTCAGACAGATAGTGAGGCTAAGCTCAGCCTCGTATGTTATAGGGTAATAACATCATTAAACTTCTCTTTGAAGGGTTAACAGCTTATGATTGCAGACCAAAAATTAGAGAAAAAGAAGGGCTGAAAGGACAGTCAACAGTTTGGCCCTAGCACTTCAAGGTTAGTGAGGACTCAGGGCATAAGTGAACCTGTATTGTAACGTCTTGTAACTCAGTGATGTCCCAAATTTTCTGATCAAGGAGATCATGGGGCCACAGACGAAAGTGATCTATGATGTACAGTGTACCTAAGGAGAGTTACGTGGAGTGAAAAAATTTTCACAGAGAGCAAATTGGTCAAGCAATGGCCATGACTCATCCACATGGCTGACACTGACAAATGATCTACAAACTGCAGTACACGGCTTCAGGGTAAATCCTGAGGTGATTTGACAGACCTTAACAGATACAGAAGTTACACTTCTTGTTATATAGGTCTTGCTTGTCTTGGTCTTAATCATCCAGCAAAAAAAGTATAAAAATGAGATTAAAAAAATACAAAGCCATACTAATACACTGAGCTGTAAAAGGCTCAAGTCAACATCTGACACTGGAAGTCCTGAGAGTAACCCACTAATAATATAGACTATTGGACTATATTGGATTATTTTGCTGAACTCAAGCACATGCAATATTTAAATGGCAATGGAATACCCAGCGCTGACAAAATTAAACAAAAATGGGCATATAAATGAAGGACAATTTTTATCCGCATACACGAAATAATTAGGATAGATATACAGCTACTTTCTCTTAATTCCATAAGAAGAAAGATTTGTACTAATAGTGTTTGAACAGGATATCATGTCTAAATTTTCCACTATGAATAACTACTACAAAGACAACAATATGCAATATATTAATTATTGTAACTGTCCTACTATCCTGTTTTGCAACTGTCTCATTGGCATTTGTTTTTCAATAAAATTAGTAATAAAAAATAAAGAAATAAAACCAAAATGGATCAAATAATTCAATATTAAAACAAAAAGATAAAATTTACTAGAGCAAATACTAAAGACATAGGTGCAGATAGAGTTTGTGAAGGAAATCCGAACTTCATGAAAAATATTTCAAAGAATCACCAACTGGGATCTCATCTTTCTTCAAAGTTTCTCCACATACAAAGAAAACATCAGAGTAAAAAGAAAAGCAATAAATTGGGGGAAAATTTTGAACTGCTTTTCCCTTAGATAATGGCTATGTGTCTAAAATATATAAAGAATTTTTTTTAAATATCAGGTGAGCAATACTCAAAGACCTAATCAAATAGTGAACACCTGAGATGAATATACATTTCTCAGATGAAGAAATGTAAATGACAAGTAAATATATAAAAATGATGTTCAACATCATTGCTCATTGAAGTAATGCATGTTAGAACAACATGGAGATTGCATTTCACTGCAGAAAGAATGGCTGTCATCAAAAAGTTAACAAATGTCTGGAAGTTCTGTGCCAAAAATGAAACGTTCTTCACTCTTAGTGGATGTTTAGACTGGTACAAACACTGTGGAAATGTCTGTGGGACTAATGTAAAAATCTAGAATTGAAGGTCCAATTAAACTTAGTTATTCCCCTTCTGGGTGTTTTCCAGAGGAACTGAAAACATAATGATACATGTGCACCTATGTATGGAGCAGCACAATGTGTCATAGCTAAATCTTGGGGGAAAAACAGAAAACCCACCAGCTGAGGAATAGATAAAAATGAGGTGCTATTTTTCCACAATGGAATATCCAAATCACACTGGAAATCCTCATCATTGCATTCTGCACACACACCAGGTCATCTAATTTTTCCAGTCTGTCTTCCTACTCTTGACCTAACTCAAAACTTTCTACCTTTGTTACATGTTGACTTTATTTTTTCTTTTCTTTACCTTTCATAGCTCCTTTCTCCTCTTCTTTTCCTGTTCCATCAGTTCTTGCTTTGGATTTTTCTTCTTTTAGGACATCAGACGTACTGTAGAAAAGATTTGTGAATTCTTGGAAAAGAAATTAAAACCAGAAGAAATAGATTCTGTCATCAAATATAGCTCCTTTCAGTTCATGAAAGGAAACAAGATGTCCAATTACAGCCTCCTGCCTTCGTCTTTTTTCACTGAGAATTTTGCACTGATAAGAAAAGGTAAGAAAAAAATGATTCATTTTCAAAATACATCAGGGGACATGGCAGATATTCCTCTTGGTTAGGACAAATTATGAAGAGTGAAGATATTTGAGTATTTCTCCTTTGTGCTGTGAGTGGAGATAAATTAATTCTTAATTTCTTGTGCTTTCCCAGTCTCCTTCACTGTCATATTCCCATTGACTTCTTTCCAAAAAAAAAAAAATCCCACACCTAAAATTTTCACCACTTTGCATTAGCACAAAGTCTTTTAACCAAGTCCTTAAACTAGGTTTAGAAGATATTTCAAAATAATTGCAATGATTTATTTTTGGTTTTTCATTTATTATCTATAACTTTTTATTCTGGAGGGTAGTACCTGTCACAGAGTAAAAATTCTATTGCATTTTGTAGTCGTTGACTGAACAGAGAAGAATTAATTAAATATATCCATTATTAATTTTGTTTAAAGTACAGTAATTAATGTGTGGTAGTGAGTCATCACCTAACTGGCTAAAATTCTGAAGTTCTTTATATCTCAGTGCTAAATCTTTTAATGAGGACCACATGATCTAATGAACTTTGTTGTAAAACAATGCCATTGGCTCATAAGACATTCACTATTCATAAAGAATAAGGAATCTAGATTATAGAATGATTCTTCAAGTGTCTGATATTATTAATAATATTATTTCTCTCAACGTTTCCAAAGATGTCTCCATAACCAAGATAAGTGGATTGAGTAGTCGTCATTCCACTATCATGAGGTGGAGCTGTGGAGAAACCTTGGGCTAAGGAGGTAGCTCTGTTGTCTAAGCAACTACCAGGGAAGCACAAGGACTTGGGTTCATTGCCTGGTATTGCATGCCACAGCAGCCCTGGAACCACAGGTGAGCCATGCTGGCCACCAAAGCTGGATGTGGTAGTGCATACCTATAATCCCAGTGCTGGGAAGGCTGAGACAGGAGGATCACTATGAGTCCAAACAGCATAGTGAGACCCTGTACCAAATAAGTGAATAAATAAATAAATAAGTTTTGAGGCTGGGGAGATGGCTCAGTGGAATAAGTGCTTCCCTGGCAAGTGCAAGGGTCTGAGTTCAATCCCTAGTTCTGCAAAATAAATAAAAAATAAATATATAAATACAAAAGTTTTAAAAGAAAAATTATGATGAGGAAAATTTCTGAATGATGGAAATTCCTGAATGTCTTTCGACTGGATAGAAAAATTTTACAGAGATCATTAGGTCAAAATACTGCTACTCTGTCAGGTTGTAGCTGAATGTGAATGGTGTTTTTAAATGAGTAATTTAGGACAAAGAAACTGAGAAAAAACAGTGTGGCAGCATGGAAAAAGATGACCATTTAAATTAAGGAGAGGTGGGACTGGGAAGATAGCTCAGCAGTCTAAGCGTCTGTCTGGCAAGCACCATAAAATGGGTTTGATCCCTGGTCCAGGCATGGTGATATATGCCTGTAATCCCAATATGGGGAGGATCACTATGAGTCTGAGCTGTATAGTGAGACCCTGTACAAAATAAATAAAATATTAAAAGGAAATTTAAAACTAAAATTAAAGAGAGTATGATTCCATCAGTACTCTCATAAGAGTCCAAGACACCTCAACAACATAAACTAACATTTCAGCCTCCAGACCTGTGCCAAAATTAATATCTATTGCTTAAAGCACCCACCCAAGTTGTGTCACCTTGGTATGACAGCTCTATCAACACATACAAATGTTTTATTTTGTAATTTCTTAAGAATCAAGTGGAGGTGTAATGAAAGAAACAGTTAATGTTTAAATATTTTTCTGTCTTCATTGTAATTTTTGATTATTTTTTGACAAAATTTTCATGCTTGCTTCTGGTAATCTGAACAACTAATTTCAAGATTATAAAATTCAATATGAGAGCTATTTTTGAATTCCTGTAATTTTGTTTAGTAAAATTGTGTAAAATGTCTCTAATTTCCTTTTACTATTTTTAATTCTCTTTAAGAATTAAGATTGCCCATTCATATCCTGAGTTATACTCCTAGTGATAATGCAATAGAGGAGACTGTCCAACATGTTTTCAGGTAGAAGTATCTGGAACATGTGAGAGCCTCTGGGAAATAGTACAGTGTTGCTACATGCACATTAAAAATATTAATGTTTGCATATAATTGCTGTAATGTGCATTGTTGAGACCCATGTGAAACTGGTATGTGACTGTTGTACTCTGTTGCAAATTCAGAGAGAGCTTATTGGACTTTATTTTTTTCACCTATTGTTTTCAGAGTGTCTATTTTGAATTAAAATTGGTTACACTACTACAAAAAAGAATTAAGAAAATGCAGGAATACAATAGAGTGAAATATAAAAATGAATTCACATATTCAAGATAGTTTTATGAATTATTCACATTCAGAAATTGAAATGTCCACATAGAAAAGCTGGTCATCCCAGTTATAAACAATTACATGAAGCCAGATGCCCAAAACTATTGTCTTTTGCAGAACCATAAATGGTAAGAAAGAGGATATTCTAGAAGCGTCAAAAGTTTGAGCCAGGCTTGTGACAAAACAACTATATACAGGATCATCTGGGAGAGAGCAGAAGGAAAGAAACTTTTTCTCTGCAGGTAGAAGTAAAAATGGTAGATACTCAGTCTTAAAAAAAAATAATTAAAAAAAAAGCTCTGAATTGTCATGGGCTCTCAACTGGTCTTTAAGTTAAGCAAGCTACTTTCTCTATGTCAGGTGGATTCTGTGAATTGATCAGTGAGATGTGCTGAACTCTTAGTCCCAATTCTTAGATCTGTTCTAAATCTTTATGCTATATTTTCCAGGAGTCACTGGGGACTGGAAGAACCACTTCACTGTAGCCCAGGCCGAAGCATTTGATGAAATATATCAGGAGAAGATGAAAGGATATTCACCAAATCTGTTCCCATGGGAAACGGAAAATTGCACAGTACCTGAATGCTAGTATCTGTTTTCCTGACCTTGCACTTAGGCATTCCAGGCAGGTCATAGTGTAAAACCTATGATTACCCTGTGAAGTCTTGAATTACCAAATCTTTACAATTTTAATGTTTTGCTTATTATAAATTACATGTTTACTCATTGATTTCATAGTTCTTAGACTTTAGTAATTCATATTAAATCACTATAGCTAAAATATAAAAATTATCCTAAATTGTGTCAACTTGTGTTTTTATTTTATTTTTGTTGAATGATCTGGTTTTATCAGCACACCAGTAAAACTTGAAATCAAAATTTTCAATCACCATTTCAGTTCCTGTAAGCCACCACACCTGAAACAAAACCTGATAACTAAGAAACCAGCTGCTATGGTCTCCCAATCATTCAGATAAGGAATTCACTGGCCTGGCCAAAGACAACAAAGTTAATCAGACACAGAAACTGGGTTACCAGATTTTTATTGGTGCTCAGGGGTGGGGGCACACGTATCACACAAAAGTCCAGTAATATTTGATAGTCACTAGTTTCCTTTCTGCTTAACGTTAGATTAATTTCTGGGATGTTTTTGTAGTTCACAAACTCTTTGAAATTCAGCAGTAGCAGAAAAAGATTACACTTTAGCACCATATACAGAAGCATCGACATGAGCACAGGACAGTTCATTGCTCCTGGCAGCTCATTCCCACCAGAGTTAGCATGTACCCTGCTCTTTTCTGAGCAATCACTTTCCTGAAGGGCAGTCTAGATCACTTCTGGGACATCAGTGTTCCATACAGCAATGAGATTTCTCATGTATCAGGAATACACCTAATAATGTACTCACAAGTAAATAAATATTTTTTTTTACTTTTGAGATAAAATTATCACTTTTTCATAATTTTTTTAATTGTCTCAGTCTGAGGCTGCCAACAAGCTGTTTAATTGTGTTATACCTTTTTATTTTTATTTCTTCTTTTGAGTTCTTACACTAAGGAGACTATACAATATTTAAACATGTGGGAAGCTTTTCAAGAAGTCTATATAGAGCTTTAGCTTAGACCTTTGAGGAGTGTGTACAGCTATTATTAAGCAGTAATAAGACAGTCACATTCTAATAAGTCATTTTCCTAATCACAGGAGTCATTCCCAAAATAATCTTCCAGGTGTCACCTTATTTTCAAAACATGATATATGCAAAGCAAAGCTGTGCTTATAAAGGAACTTTTCAATTTTCATTTGCCATTCTAATATCTTGCTACTTGAAGAACTGTAGAAAAGAAGACTAAGAGCCTATCTTCTTTCTGCCTTTGTCCAGGGCAACATTTCTATGCAAAGGTGGGTGTCCGGTCTGGTTGCATGTTATGAAGATTTGTTAGATGTGCTTTCATGGATACACTTATTCAGAACAGGCCTCCCCATGCTCCTTTTCTGCTGTAGATACTCTACTTTTTGGTAGTGAAACAATTTTGTGACACAGTGAAAGAACTGCTACCAGCCATGAAGACATACTAACCCTTCTCTGAAATACAATTCCATCAGCATTTCTTGGCACCTGTCAGATTCCTCTGGACCCAAGCCAGACCCAACATGTGATGGACACCTTTCACCATGTTCTTGTCCAGACACCTTCAGAACCAGGCCAGGCCTAGTGTGTGAATGAGAACTTGTGTCGTGCTCTCAGGACCCCTCCATACACCACAGGCCTGGAGTGTGTGTGGCAGAGCTTCTGCTCCACTGCACCCGCCAGAAGCCTCCAGACACAGAAAAGGTCCTTCATACAGGCCTGGTGTGAAACTCTGCACCTGAAGTCACTGCAGAAGGGGTAGGGGCCAGAACTACCCAGCCAATCCAGGAGCAGAACGTCTTGCCAGAGGGGTACACCAGGTTCGCTTACATGGGCTGAAGCACCAAGAAGCTAAACACACAGCAGCCAGACCCAAGCCAGCCACATCAAGATGAAATCAAACTTCATAGATCCACACCCTGTAAGCTGAGGCATTTTGTTAGACCAAGATCTATATGAGCATCCGAATATCAATAGGTGCTAAGGTTATAACTTCACCAAAGCTATGCACCAAAGCTCAGAGGACAGTGCTATACAAAATGAAAAAAGAGAAGAAGCAAAATGCAATCTCAGGCCCTGAGCCCTCCCAGAACAAATGTAGGAGACACTAGTACAGAAGAAATTGGGAGTCACCCAGCTGAAATAACTGAATTAATAGTGTCTCAAGGAAAGAAAGAACTGCGGAAAGGTATAGAGGACATCAGATCAGAATTAATCTCTGAATAAGAAATAAATCTCCGAATGAGTAGTGACTGAAGTAAAGGAACAACTGCACAAAGGTATAGAGGAATTCAGATCAGAAATAAATCTTTGAAGTAAAATAAAATGAAAGGATAACTGAAGTGAAAGAATTAAAAACTGCTTTGAAAGAAGACGCAGATAAAAAATTAGAAGAGAATACAAAAATTATGGAATCCTTGAATGAGCAATTTAGGAAACAAAGAGATCATATGAAGGAGAGTCAAAGACATATAGGGGGACTTAAAATCTTAATCACAATCTTGCAAAACCATTTGAAGGCAAGTGGAGATTGAGTTTCAGATCTTGAAGACACTGTTGAAGCTAGAGAAAGGGTAAGAAAAGATCTCTTTAAAACAACTAGGATGCTGGAAAAATAATTCATCATCTGCAAGACAATGCAAAGATGAACAGTGTGAGATTAATGGACTCCCTAATAGGGATTTTAATAGGCATTAACGAAAAAGAAGGAGACAATACAGATGATATAAAAAGAATATGGGCAGAAGTGATAGCACAAAACTTCCCAAATATGGGAAAACAATCTGACATTCAGATAACCAAAGCACATAGAACTCCAAATAACATCAACCCAACTAAAGACACACAAGGACATATAATAGTCAAGATTCCAGAAACCCAGAAAAAGAGCTATAATAATACCCACTACAGAAAAGAAATAGATCACATATAAAGGAAAACCCATCAGAATAATGGCAGAGTTGTCTTCACAAA
>NW_004525224.1:26107-26946 GCF_000260255.1 Octodon degus
ACCACTTAACTCATAAAGAAATTCATAGGCTGAAAGTCAAAGAGTGGAAAACAACACTACTCGCCCAAGCACCTCAGAAACAAGCAGGGGTAACAATCCTTTTCGCAGACAATCTCAACTTCAAACCAAAAATAACGAAATGAAATAAAGAAGAACACAATATACAGGTTAGGGGGAAAATTCAAGAGGAAATACTCATAACTATGTATGCAACAAACACAGGAGCAAACAGATATGTAAGACAAATCTTAATGAACATGAGAAATCTAATATTCAATATCACAATCTTGACAGACCTTAGCAAACACTTATCATGAAAAGATAGGTCAAGTAGACAAAAAATTAGTAAAGAAGTAACAGGACTGAACCAGAACGTGGAACAAATGAACTTAGAGGGCATATACAGAGTGGTTCACCAAAACACAGATAGAAAAACATTTTTTTAGCTGCACATGACACATTTTTTCTTTTTTAATTTTTTTTCTTTTTCCCATTTTTAAATAGAACACATTATACTCCATAGGTAATGCTTAAGTATATGCAAGAAAAGAGAAATTATCCCATGAATATTATCTCACCACAGTGCAATGAAACTGGAAATAAATGAAAAAAGAAAGTATAAACATCGCACAAAAACATGGAAATAAAACCACACCCAGGGGCCAGGGAGATAACTCAGTAGAATAAGCACTTGCCTGGCAAGCACAGGCTCCTCAGTTCAATTCCCAGACCCGCAAAAAAAAAAAAAATCAATTTGTCTATAAGACCCAGTCCTAGCCCACGACCGGTGAGTGTGTGGAGAGCTTCCTGCTACTCTGCGCTGGAGGGACCAGTCCCAG
>NW_004525224.1:50279-54999 GCF_000260255.1 Octodon degus
TATGAATTTTATTCATTAACGAGTGAATGAATATCATTAACGAGTTAATGATACATTACTTGATCAATTAAGTTGAGGCATTCATATTTTATTATATTCATATTTTATTTTTATAACCAGTTAGTGAATATAAATACAATTAACAAACCATACATTACTTGATCAGTTAATTTGAGGCATTTTCTGTTGTCCTAAGCTGCGTGTCCTGAGTTTTTTCACTGTTTCTTCATTGGTTTCTGTGCTTCATATTGATGTGTCTGTGTAGTCGAAGAAAAATGAAGAGTGTGCTCTGAATTTCAAATAGTTGTGTTTATTTTTGAAGATTTAAGTTTGATAAAATTTGAAAAGCCATTTGTCAAAACGTAGAAGAATTCTCTAAATTTGAAAAGCTCAGCTTTGAGAGTAGGTAGTCTACGCCCTAACTGATATGTCCCAGTGAATGCCTTGTGGAGCAGAAGCAAACTGTCCCTGTAGACCCCTGCTTAAATTACAAATACATGAACACAATAGGAGCAGTGACTGTCACTTTAAGCCTCTGGATTTTGGGATGATTTTACACATCAGTAGACCACTGAATCACCGCATTTACTCTGTTTTGCTCATCTATCATGTAGCTGAATTTTTTCCCATATTTTTATTAGAAGTAAATAGCAAGGAGACAGTTTCAAATCAAATTGGTAGGACACTTCAAGTAAATAACACATTGCGTACTGCCTTCCTACTGCTTCTTTGCTGTACAAGATGAAGAAATGATATCCTATTTACATGATATCATTTAAATGATTATTCTATTTATTAGAACGAATCTCCTATTCATTGAATTAAGAGAATGTAGCTATATATCTACCTTAACCATTTTTAATACACAGATTCAAAATGGACATTCATCTGTATACCTTTTTTTTGTTTATTTCCATCATTTAAATAATATAGGTGTGTGAACTCAGCAAAATATTCCAAAGGAGTCCAGTAGCCCATAATAGTATTGGGTCTTTCACTTGACTGGCAATGTCAGAAGTTGTTGACATGAGTCCCCTACAGCTCAACATAACAACATGGTTTTATTTCTTGTACTTCGTTTTTATACTTTTCTGCTGGATGGTTCAGACCAACATAAAGTAAGACCTATGTGACAAGAATTGTTGCTTTTGAATCTAATAAGGTCAGTCCATCCCCTCAGGATTTGTCTTGTGACCAAGTACCTCAGATTGTAGATCCTTTGTCAGTGTCAGCCATGTGGATGGGTCACGGCCATTGTTTGGCCAATGTGCTTTCTGTGAAAGCCTGAGAGAATGTTTTCTCTCCATGTGACTCTCCTTATCACTATGATATGATAATTTCAGATCCTCCAGGAAAATTACCACTAGAGGAATAACTGGTTTAAGTGGGATTTCCAGTCCTAGATTTATAAGGAGTTTCCACACTGATTTCCATAACGTTTGCAAGAGTCCACACTCTCATCAGCAGTGGAGAAGGGTTCCTTTATCCCCACAGCCTCTCCAACATTTGTTGTTGGGCCATTTCTTTATGATAGCCATTCTTTCTGGGGTGAGATGATATCTAAGTGTTGTTTTAATTTGCATCTCATGGATGGCAACTGATGTGGAGTATTTTTTAATGTATTTATTCACTTCTTTAATTTCATCCTCTGGGAAATGTGTGTGCATCTCAGATGCCCATTTCTGAATTGGGTCTTTAAATTTTGGGGCCCTACTGCTTTTTAGTTCTTTATAAATTCTAGAGGGCAGACCTTTGTCTGAGTATTCATTTGTCAAGATTTTTTCCGAGTTTGTGGGTGGCCTTTTCACTTTATTAGTAATTTCTTTTGACATGAAAAAACTTCTCAATAAGAGAAGGTCCCAGTTGTTAATTCTTTCAAGTGTTTCCCTTGTGATTTGATTTTTTTCCATGATCTCTTTGCCTACCCCTATGTCTTCAAGAGTTCCTCCTACTTTCTCTTCCAGATTTAATGTTTCTGTTTTAATGTTTAGATCCTTAAATCATTTTGACTTTAGTTTAGTGCATGGTGATAGACCTGGGTCACGTTTAAGTATTCGGCATGCATAGAGCCAGTTTTTCCAGCACCATTTGTTAAAGAGGCTATCTTTCTTCCAGTGAGTATGTTTCGCCCCTTTCTCAAAGATAAGGTGGCTGAGTGTGTTCCTAGAGTCCTCTACATCTAGTAGTCTATTCCATTATCCTCGGGTCTATTTTGTTGCCAGTAACATGCTGATTTTATCACAGTAGCCTTGTAGTATAATTTCAAGTCAGGAATTGTAATGCCTCCTGCCTTGTCTTTATTGCCCAGAATTGCCTTTACTATTCTAGGTCTTTTCTGGTTCCAAATAAATTTTAGGAATCATTTCTCTAGGTCTGTGAGGTATGTTGGTGGTAGTTTGATAGGGATTGCATTAAATGTGTACAGCAATTTTGGGAGTATGGCCATCTTCGCAATTTTGGTTCTTCCTATGCAAAAGCATGGAATATCTTTCCATTTTCTGAAATTCTCTAAGATCTCTTTTTTAAGAGTAGTGTAATTTTCCTTGAAAAGAGCTTTGACTACTTTAGTGAGATTAATTCCAAAGTATTTCATTTTCCTCGGTGCTATTGTAAAAGGTGTTGTTTCTCTAATTTCCCTCTCAGTGTGTTTTTTATCTGTGTAAAGGAATGCTTATTGAATTTGGCATATTGACTTTGTATCATATTACGCTACTGAATTTCTGTATTAATTCTAGTAGCTTCCTGGTGGAGTATTTGAGTCTTTCAAGTAAAGTATCATGTCATCTGCAAATAATGATAATTTAATTTCTTTGCCTATTCTTGTTCCTTTTATTTCTTTCTCTTGTTTAATGGCTCTAGCTAATGATTCCCGAACTATACTGAAAAAATAGGAGTGGTGATAGAGGACATCCTTGTCTTCTACCACATCAAAGATTAAAAGATTTCAGTTCTTCTCCTTTTAGGATTATGTTAGTGGTTGGGTTTTCATAAATGGCTTTTACCAGATTGAAGTAGAGGCCATCTATTCCAATTTTCTGTAGGACTTTCAATGCAAATCCATGTTGAATTTTTTAAAGTCTTTTTTGCATCAATTGAGATGATCATGTGGTTTTTAGTTTTCGCTCTATTGATATAGTGTATTACATGTATACATTTTTCGAATATTAAACCATCCTTGCATCCTTGGGATGAATCCTACCTGGTCATCATGTGTGATCTTGATGACTTGCTGTATTCTATTTGCTAGAAGATTTTTGCATCTACGTTCATGAGGGAGATTAGCCTGTATTTCTCTTTTTAAGTTATGTCTTTCCCTGGTTTGGGTAGCAACATAATATTTGCCGGCAGGAATGATTTTGAGAGGATTTCCTTTTCAATTTCATTGAAGTGTTTGAAGAGTATAGGGACAACATCTTCTGTAAATGTCTTGTAGAATTCAGCTGTGAATCCATCCAACCTGGACTTTTCTTTGTCGGTAGGTTTTTTTTTTTTTATGACATCCTGTATTTCATTGGTTGTTATTGGGCTATTGAGTGTGGTTATATCTTTTCATTTCAGTTTTGGTAATTTGTACCTTTCTAGGAGTCTGTCCATTTTTTTGTTTGTATTTGAATATTTTCTTTCCCCTTTTTGATGAGGCTAGCTAGGGGCTTATCAATTTTATTTAATCTTTCAACGAACCAGTTTTTTGTTTCCTTAATTCTTTGAACTGTTTTCTTCGTCTCAAATGAATTAATTTCTGTTCTAATGTTTATAATTTCTTCCCATCTCTGTGATCCAGGTTTGGTTTGATCTTCTTTTTCTAATTGTTGCAAGTGCAGCTTTAGGGTGTTTATTTATTCCCATTCTGTTTTGCTAATTTGGGAGTTCACAACTCTGAATTTCCCTCTGAGAACTGCTTTCATGTATCCCACAAATTCTGTTAAGTTGTGTTTGAATTTTCTTTGAATTGTAGATATTGTTGAATTTCTTGTTTAATTTCATCTGTGACCCATTGGTTGCTGAATAGGGTGTTGATTAAATTCCATGTATTTAGGGTTGTTTTCTGGTTTCTTTTGTCATTTATTTACTGTTTCACTGAACTGTGGTCAGATAATATGCATGTGATATTTTCTGTTTTCTTACATATACTTCAACATGACCTGTGGACTAGTATGTAGTCTATTTTAGAAAATGACCCGTGTGCAGCTGAGAAAATTGTGTATTCAGATGTGTTTCGGTGGAACACTCTGTGTATGTTCACCACGTCCATTTGTTTCAAGGTCTTGTTCTGTTCTGTTATATCTTTGCTATTTTGAGGGGGGAGGGTCTGATTGACCTATTTTTGGGGGATGAGGTTGTGTTAAGGTCTCTTGTTAAGATTGTGGTATTGGATAATAGATTTTTCATGTCCATTAAAATTTGTTTTGTATTGTTGGGTGATCCCGTGATTGTTGTATACATATTTATGTGTGTTACCTCTTCCTCTTGTATTTTTCCCCTAACCAGTACATAGTGGCCTTCTTTATTTCATTTGATCATTCTTTTTTGAAGTTGAGACTCTCTGAGAATAGGATTGCTATCCCTGCTTTTTTCTGAGGTGCAGGTGCATGTAGTATCGTTTTCCATCCTTTGACTTTCAGCCTATGAATGTCTTTATGATTTAAGTATGTTTCTTGTATACAGTATATTGTTTGATTTTGTTTCCTTACCTACTGTGCCAATCTATATCTCTTAATTG
>NW_004525224.1:56564-60429 GCF_000260255.1 Octodon degus
TCACCTACTGAAGTTCAGGTGCAGATCTACAAAGTTTGAATTTATCTTTCTGTGCCTGGCTTAGGTCTGGGTGCTGTGTTCAGCTCCTTCCTGCTGCTGTCCTTGGAAGTGAACCTGTTGTGCCCCTCTGGCAAGATGTTCTGCTCCTGGACCAGCTGGGTGGTTCTGTCCCCTACTCTCTGCAGGGCCTGCAGCTGCAGTGTTTCACCCCAGGCCTGTATGCCAGGCCTGTGCTGAATCTGAAGGGCACAAGGCATAAGGGGGAGAGGAAGCTCTCCCACACACTCACCGGGCCTTGGTTAGGGCTGGATTTGGGAGTAACAAGAATGCAGCATAAGTTCTCGCTCATTGGGTGGGAGTGCGGTGGACTGCCGAATGGTGGGTTGGTCCCAAGGAGGTGGAAGTGTGTCTCACCCATGCTGTGCCTGTGCTTGGACCCTGTTTATATTTTTAAAAAGAAAACAAATTATGCATATATCTTATGTATTGGGTATACCCAAGATAATTATGCATATAATCATGATATAAATATGCTTATTATATCTCTGAGAGCCCTAATGCATCAGGTGCATGTCGAGAAGTAGTAGGTAACAACTTATTCTCAATGATCAGCAAAATAAAACCTCCAAGCTACCATTTATAGAATCCTGCTGTATACTAGACACTCTGCTAAACCCTACATGGAGTTTTCTGTTTAACTCTGATAGCTCCACTCTGTTATGTTCATTCCCATACATGAATACTTCAGTTCAGAGGATATATGTAATGTCTCCCCAAGACTTCTATGTTCTGAGCAGCAGACCCAGGGCTGTGACTGAGGTCTAAATCCAGATCTACTCATCTGGGTTGAGGAAGAGGTAGACAGCCACCACAAAAGAGGCCCAAAAAATGATCAACCAGGCTGAAAGGTACAGGGTCAAGCCAGAGAGAGAAAGCTATGATTAGATGTACTGATGAGGTAAAGATTACATTCCAGGAGTACAGAAGAGACAATGGGAAGATACGAAAGACATTGGCCAATGAGAAATGGACAAGAAGTGCTTTAAAGAAAAGTTAGCCTTGGGGAAAACAATAAAATGCTATAAAAGCTTTTGACTAGCACAAGCCCAAGGCGCTGAGTTCTATGATATCTGATGACTAGCCTTACACTTTATATGTTGAAATGATAGGGAAAATAATAAATTTGATATATCAGAACCAAGACCCTTTGGAGACCAGTACCATTAAGAGGAATATTAGGTCCTCATCAAATAAATAGGTTTAAAAATAGTACCTATCTCACAGTTATGTACAGTAAAAATTACATAAGATAATTAACTATGAGACTGTACTTATGAGGATTGGTAAACAACCACTCTACAATCATCGATTACGACTAATGACCACTGTACCCAAGCTCAATAAGCAACCTCTGTGGCATTTTATTTGTTATAGACAATAAGATCAAATGGGGCCCCTATAGACTGAAGTTTTTCTCCAGAAAGGTTAAGGGTGTTATTTTTGTTTAGAACTCAAGAGTGAAAATCATGGTCAATAGAGATGGTGTACAATTGTAGTCCCAAGTTCTTTGGGAAGATAAGGCAAGAAGACACAAGTTTAAGACTATTTTAGGTTACTTTAAAAACTCTGTCTCAAAATAAAAGTTTTTAAATGGCTAGGGCTATAGCTCAGTGCTAGAATGCTTACTTATCATACATGAGACCCTGCTTGGTTAAATCCCCAGGATCATATGGGGGAAAAGGTAAAAATTATCCCAAAAGGTATCAATAATTTTGTTTTTCCCTTTCCCTTTCCCTTTCCCTTTCCCTTTAGTTTGACACTGCCAAAACAAACAAACAAACAAAAAAAAACAAAAAACCAACTAGATATAACTATTCTATCCATTTTCATGCTTGACAACCTATCTTGTCATTGTCAGCTGAACTTCTAATCATTTTCAACTACTTTGGACAGATGCCTCACACAAATGGACTTTATCTCCAGAAAACAGATCCAAGCAGGCATGACTTCTCGCACAGGAACAAAACTCCACCCTCCAGGGTCTCACTTAAGCCCACTGCTCACAGTGGAGAACTGTCTGGAACTAACTTCCTGAGAGGAAAGTGACCTTGGATAGTACGGAGTAGAGGGGACAGAATAAAACAAGCCAATAAACCATGAAAGAGTGAGGAAGACTATTGCAAAACAGATTAAGTGGGACTTGGCCCAGTGCCTAAAGCAAACAAGATACCTCACTCCTGAGATGAACATCTTGTCTGGTTAAGATGAGATATCAGTTGCTAGGCAACCTAGTGTCATGTGTCATTAACTTCACAAAAGTGTAATAAAAGACTGTTTTGTTGTGAAAAAAAGAGAAAAAAATACATATGTATATACAAGAGAGGATAGATATACAGCTACTTTCTCTTAGTTCATTGAGAATAAAAGTTTGTACTATTATTTAGACAAGATATCATGTCTGCATCTTGTCCTCTGAATAACTACTATGAAACAACAATATTCAATGTATTAATTATTATAACTGTCCTATTAACCTGTTTTGAAACTGCTTCATTGCTATTTTATCTTTTTTCTCATTAAAATCAATTTTTTAAAAAAGAACTTTAACCCCTCAGAGCCTCTGAAGAAGGAGGATAAATACAAAGGACTTAAATATATAACCATCTTGCTGCTTCCATATCCTGCACTATCAGGTAAGTCTGAATGTGGCTTTACTCCCCCTCCCTTTATATCTGACAGGGGTCCTAGACATGGTGCTCAGGTATCTCCATACTATATTTATCAGTGAACACAGTCATAGAAAACTCAATTCCTAATTCCTAAGTTATTTTGAGCCAGCCTACATGATGGCCACTCAAGAAAAAAACTGTTTTTTTTAAAGCATCAGCTGCATTTTTTGCATGTTTTATAATTTCTTTAGATATATCTTTCCTGTGTTGTCTTACAGAATGATTTCAAAAGTGTAAAAAAAAGGGAAGTGGAGTCTACATAAGTGATACTATTCACCTGAATTATAGTAAGTCTTACAGAGAAAGAAGCTGCATAAACAGTAGGGGCACAAAAGTTACCAGTATTAAGAAAAACTGAAATGGAAAAAATATAAGTTATAGATAATTTTTAAATTTTATTCCAAATTGTCCTGATAAGAGATCTCTGCTAACTTACTTCCAAAAAGGTTCCCACTAGTCATTTTATAATTCCAAACTTTAAAAAAGGTAAAAAATGTATTATACTTCAATTTGGCCAAAAATATATGTGAGTGTACTCTGATTTTATATAAAATTGTCTGTGTTTATGTTTTGGTTTGTTTGTCTCTCTGTCTAATCTGTAAATTGCTGTTCTATTTTAGCTGAACAAATTTTTCTTCTTTTTGTATTTTTGAAATTTTAAAGCGTTTGACTGTAATTTGATTTGGCTTACAGGTAAGCGTCATCTATATTAAGGATACGCTTTCCCCAGTTTCCACATGAACAAAATGATGTTGAAATTTAATTCATAAAAGTCATGCACATTGTTGTTCATGTATTATGACCTGGGAGACTCATTTTTCAAAATTAATGTGTGAAGAATTGTGATTCAGTATTCATAGCTATTAGAGTTTTTTAAGATAATTAAATGAAGATTCCCTTAGGATGGGGAGAGATAGGACAGGCCTCCAATTGATGAATAAAAGCAACTGTTTGGAATAATATTAACCATTTTTTAATATATTTAGTACAGGACCTCACTGCGCAGATCAGACTCCTGGTGATTCTCCTGTCTTCAGCCTCCCAAGCGCTAGGATTATAGGCGTGTGCCACCACTCCGTCTCAATTGCCGTCTGAGCACACCTAGGGTGGGGGGGTATCGAACCCAGCCGCCATGC
>NW_004525225.1:0-2129 GCF_000260255.1 Octodon degus
TTTTTCTTTTTTTAATGCATCTCACACACAGCTTGGTGTGACATGGGGTGCCTGGGATCGAGGCCTGATGCCTGTGTTTGCCTAAGCAGGCACTCAGTCCACTGAGCTATCTCCCAGGAACTAAGGTAACTTTGTACACACAGGCTTGCTGAGCCCAGCATCCTCCACGGGGCACCAGGTCCTCCAGCTCGGCCCTGTTGCCCATTATCTGGAGGCCAAAGCGCCCCTTTAGGTGCGGTGCCCTCATGTGTACTCACCAATGCCCAGCGCCCAGCCATGGTGGCTCCAGGGTGGCTGCGGGCCATGCGCCTTCTCAATTCCAGGTGCCGGCTTCCGGGTCTGCTCAACTGCGCTCTGGCTCCTTTGGAGCAGGGCTTCCAGTGCTACTCTGGATGCGCCTCTGTGGGCTTCTTCCTCTTGAGTTCATAGATTTCCTCACAGGCCCTACAGAAGGTGGTTGGTCACAAGCTGCCCTTTTGGGCCACCGTAGGGGAAAGGGCTACAGTGGAGGAGCTTGCCCTGCCAAACAGCAGGGGGCCTTCCCAGTGCGCATGCTCCCTCCTGCCCCTACTGTGCACATGCTCCCTTCCTGCCCAGGCCCAGTAGCTGTCAATTCTCTTTCATCCTATGAAACTGCCAGCAGGCCTAGTGAGATCCGCAGTCCGGCAACTGTGCTGTGAGACTTGGCTCCTGCCTCAGTCATTCCCTGTACTTGGAGAGAGAAATACTTTAGCTCAAGCAGTGGGCCTGCAGAGGACAACAGCGTGACACCGATGCTGAGGTATTTTCTCTGCAAAATCAAGTCCACCAGCCCCATCAGTGTGGCCGAGTACCTGAAGCATGTGTTTACCAACCAGCCGAGGGATATTATGTGCACCCAGATATGCTGGGAGAAAAAGGACAATTCATTATCTGACCTGAAATAAGTTGGATCTTTAAGGAGCTACTAAGGAATATGGTTCATTAGGGAATGGATGTCTCCTGGAAAAAACGCAGCTCTCCAGCTGGTGAAACTGGGGCCCAGTTGGGGCACCCTCATGGGAGACATTTTGAAGGTGTTCATTCACGTTGTGTCTGTGCTAAAGAACTGTGACACTTCAGTGCACCTGGTAGAAGTGAGCCAAAGCTTAAGGGATCTTCAAGCACCAACACTGACTGAAGCAAAGATCCCACGGGGCAGTATGCAGAGTCCCCAGTGTACAGGAAAGGTGTTCCTAAGTGTGGCCTCCCAGTATGCTTGTACCAGGCTCTACAGCATGTTCTAAAACGGTACAGCTTTTCTCTTGCATATGAATTTTTTGATGTTCTTCTTGTGCAAAATTTTCAGAAAACACCCAAGGCTGCAGAGAAATACTCATTGATACTGATGCACAGTTTCTGAGAAGCTGAGCTTTGTCCTGGTGCCTTGTGTCACTCCAGCAGAAGTTACTCTGCAACATGATGAAAGAAGGGATCATGCTGAAGTGTGTGCTGATGCTGGGGTTGTCATTCAGGAACTTTCTGAATGCACTGCGCTCACTGGAGGTGCTGCGCTGGTTGTCATTATGGTCATGATGGAACAAAGACAGATGCCTTCAGAGGATTTTGTGGCCACAAGTTTCATGATGTCTTAATCACCCCTGAAACAACAGACCTAACAGCTGATGTGGACTTCCCTTATTTGCACGGGATGGCTAAAGGAAATGTAGTGTCTCTAGGTCCCATACAACAGAAAACATTTTTTTTAATACTATAGGTGTTGATGTCCTGAAATGGGTGAAGGTTCTTTAAGGTAAATCAGTTGACCTGTTGATGAGGCAGCACTTACTTCAGGGATGTGATATGTTAATGAACCCTCAGAGGATGGGAGAAAGACCTGACTTCTTTGCCTGGCTGCCTCATCAGAGATTTCATGGCAGAAGGCACCACGCAAGTGCATGCCAGTATAAGCCCTCTGCATAGCCTGTGGCTGGGGTTGGTGAACTGGCTGGGCAGTGATATTACAGCTTGGAGTCTGTAATCCTTCCATCTACCCAAGAAACCAAAACACATGGAGCACGTTTCATATATTAAAGCTAACCAAAGACCTGATATATTTTATTGCTTTACACACAAGAAAAATAGCCCATGCTGTATATAATAAAATTATA
>NW_004525225.1:2894-3345 GCF_000260255.1 Octodon degus
GAAGTGTCATCATAGACTACTTCATACATTATGTAATGTTTCTAGATAACAATTCTTATACAAACACAATTTGACTTCAAGATATTCTGTTTTACAGAATCTGGAGTACTAACTCCAAATTATCTGATAAAACTTTCTCAGCATTCAAGAAAAAGTGCAATTTATTTCATGGCTTATAATATTTACATAAGTGTAGCAAATGAACATAATTCCAGTTACTTTTCATCTTATGTGGAAACACACTATGTTGACTAGTGATTCAAAATTATTCTATTTTGTCTATACTGATATAAAGATATATGCTGGAGCAATTTGGGGACATCATCATCCATCACAGAGAAAACCCATTTATGAAAACCATTTTCAAATTTTCTCAGCTAAAGCTTTGCAGCGTGCATGTGAGGGCATACTATGGCATATATGGAAGGCTGTCTGGAGATATGCAGTGCAG
>NW_004525225.1:4202-6024 GCF_000260255.1 Octodon degus
TTAATTTGTTATATAGATAATATAGCTGAACTATTATAAGATATTTCATATCTACCTCTATCAACTCCAAATGGTTAAAATGAAGAAATTTTAAAATTCCAAACTTGCAAAACTCTTCAAAACACAAAGAGAAAGGAAAAACACACCTTGCTACATAGTGACAATAGAATTACTTAGCCATTCATTGGCTTTAAATATATATTTTCTGCCTTCAACTTATTCACACTATTCAACACTAAGTATAAGTAAATTAAGAAAATGAAGTTTAGATACTTACCCAGTGACTGTCAGGGTACGGTGTGCCCTCCTGATGATCAAGCAGGAACATGAAAATATAGCACAGCTGAGCACCAGGAAGGCACACATAGCCATTCAGCACTTAGGAAGAGTTCCTACATAGTCTGGGTTTTGTAATACCAATCATAACCAGGTTATGGCTATTCAACTTTACAAAGCTTCTAGTTTAAGTTTTTATGTTGTAGAGACCATATTAAGAGTTGAATTGCCAAAAAGATTAGAAATCCCTATTTTAGAGTATTGACTGAGATAAAAAGAAAGGTGAAATAGTCCAGTGCTCCTCTTAATATGCATCTAGAAAAAAGTTATATATTTTGGTGGTCAGTTAGACAAATCACTCAGAAGTACTTTCGTCAATCATACACTTTTAGCCTCATAGTTAATGCTAAATGCGGTAACTGGATGCTAACTTGGCTTTTTAGAAAAGTACAAGATTAGCAATGGGAAGATAAATTAAATGACATTATGGTACCTAAATGGAAGGATTAGGAAAAAGTACAAAACCAGTCTTTGCTTATGCTACAAAAATTTAGAAAAAGCTTCACGTTGATGCTTTTGTGTTTCTACCATTCAGTATCCTTTCCTCTACCTACTCATGAGCTACACTACTGATGCCACCATTGCCTTGTCATGTTTTCTCCTGTCCTTGCATCCTTGCAAAAGACACCCGATGAGGAACAACAGTTATATAGCAAAATATTAGTTCATAAAATAAAATCCTCATTGAAGTTAAAAAATTAAGAAAATAAACTACCAATGACATAGTTGCTTAATGCAGATATCAGCATACTGAGTTAGTCAAGGTGAAAATTTTTCACATTAACTCCTATTTTCAAATATCTGGTGGAAATTCTTAGTACAATCTGCACAGTCATCCTATATATACACTTGCATATTTTACCCCACACATTTTTGCTTTCTTTTCTCATGTTTTAATATTTTTTCCATAATTTTATTGAGAAACAAATAGCAATGAGACAGTTTCAAACCAAATTGGTATTACAGTTTCAATAATTAACACATTACATACATTCTTCCTAGCGGGTAATTGCTGTACGGTTAGATGCAGACATGATATCCTATTTACAAACACTATTAGAACAAATCCCTCTATTCATTAAGATAGTATAACTATATATCTATCCTAATCATTTTGAATACACAGATACAAAATAGATATTCATTTATATCCTCTTTTTTTGTTTAGTTCCATTATTTGAATATTATAGGTGTGTTAACTCTGCAAAATATTCTAAAAGAGTCCAGTAGTCCATAATAGTATTGGGTCTTCTGCTGCACTCGCAATGTCAGAAATTGTTGATCTGAGTCCCCTACAGCTCAACATAACAGCATGGCTTTACTTCTTATAATTTGTTTTTATACTTTTCTGCTGGATGGTTAAGATCAAGGTAAAGCAGGACCTATGCAACAAGACTTGTAGTTTTTGGGTTTGATAAGGTCAGTCAAATCTCCTCAAGATTTATCCTGAGATCCTGTACCTCAGATTGTAAAACCTTTGTCAGTG
>NW_004525225.1:6311-14989 GCF_000260255.1 Octodon degus
AACCTAGGCAGTTAAGCTTAACCTCACTATCTGTCTGAATATCAAACATCTCAGGCATAACAAAAAAAACCATGCTTGAATGCCTGTCATCTTGATCTTCTATTTGTGTATCATTTCTAATGTCAGATCAAAATTACTATGCTCTTTTGTATATTAAATATAATTTCTTATTGTTAGAGAAAAGTGTGGTGGTGAAGCAGAGATGGTTGTGTTAGTCTGCCTTCGTTTACTCTGTATAGAGAAACAACATTGTACACTTTGTCTTTCATGCCTATGTTTTAAAAGACAATCTTAAAAATTAGGGAACTAGAAATGAATTCTGTTATGATTTTCTTAATGTTTCTTGCCTTTTTTGCAAACTAGATATTTATGCATAAGGAAAAATAAATATGAGTTGAGAGATATATGATATCTTTCTAGTGGTATGAATTAAACAGTTCAATTTTATAAGCTAAGATTTACTTTGCCTTGATTGTGAAATCCCATGCTCAGTTTTATTCATTACAAATACTTAATAAGAGGTTCTTTCCATGCTCCCTTTTCAAATTTACAAATATTTTCAAACTGCTATTGTCAGCTATTTCTGTTTCCCTCCACAACAAAATTATTTCTCTTATTTAACTAGACTCTCTTTAAAATAAATTTCAAAAAGGTAAGAGAAGAATAAAAAAGATATTTCATTACAAGGCATTGCGGCCAGCTGTGTGTTACGTTTCCACGAGTTAGAGGTCCTTGTGGGAGCCCAGAGCAGGATCTTTACTATCCTGTGAGCAAGGCCTGGACACTGGGCCAGGGTGGAATGTGAGGGGACAGGGCCCCACTGGGCCTGGGTGCAGCAGTCCCTGGAAGTCTCAGGCTGCTCCACTCTGTGTCCCTGGGCCTCACACATCATAGGCAGCGAGATGGATCTGCCAGTGCTGGCTCCCTGGAGTGAGAGGAAACTGTTAGAAAGCAATCCAGGAAGCCCAACACCAAAGTACACAAGAGTGGGAGAAAATTTACAGCATATCATCCCTGATACGTGGCATATTCCATGGCATGTGGTGGTAGAGCATGCAAGTATGAGACCCCAACCCACGGGAACAAGGAAGAATAAGCCATTAAGTGGCTTAACTCATCTTGGGTCACTCACAGTATCCTGGCAATGACTCACCCGTCCTCCAAACTCCTTCAGAAGTACCACATAATTGACTAGTGTCATAAAAACAATCGTCAATCTGAGGCAACCTGATGAACATACTAGCTGTGGTTACTCTCTGAAGTAAGAAAGTGGCTTCATGTACCTTCCTGAAGTATTAATAGAGGCTGGCATTTATTTCTACGATTTCAGCTGGAAAGATTATGGTGTAGCATCTGTCACTGCCATCTTAGATATGGAGAAAGTAATGACATTTGTCTTACAGGAAGGAAAAGTAGCCATCCACTGTCATCCAGGGCTTGGCCGAACAGGTGTTCTAACAGTGTGTTATTTAGTGTTTGCACCAAGAATGACTGCACCTCAAGCAATTATATTTCTGCAGGCAAAGTGACCCCATTTCATACAAACCAGAGGGCAGCTGCTCTGTGTATGGGAATTTACTGTTTGTAAAACCTCTCCACAATATCTTCTCTTGCTGTGACCCAAAAGCACATGCTGTCACTTTAGCCCAATACGTAATTCACCAGCGCCATCTACTTCATGATTTTGAGGCATGACTTCTAACATACATGCCAAAAATCATTCACCTAGTTTGCAAATTGCTACTGCACTTGGCTGAGAATAGGCAGTTGTGGTAAAGGATGGATGAGAAGGGTCTGGTCTCTGCTGAAATTGAAAAGACTGTATCTGAGATGGTCAGAACGTGCCTGGATAAAGAGTTACCGAGGCACAATAGTCACATAGCTGACCCATTTAATTTTACTGAAGTGGCTACAACCATTGAGAATCAAGATGTGATTCTTTCCAATGATCAAGAGTTTGACCCTCTTTGGAAGTGTTGAATGCCTTCAGCCCCTGAATCGTCTGAAGAGGCAACTGAGCTACAGTGACTTGGACTTGAAGAGAGCAGAGGCTCTCTTTAAGCAAGGTGGACTCCATGGACAATGTCTGCCCAGGACTCACTGGGCCACAAGGTCCATCAGCAGAAGCCCAGCAACCACTGATACAATCCAATATCTCCAGCTCTCGATCTCAGTAAGGAAGCGTTGGCTCACAGTACATTTTCTTTTTGGAACCAGCATAAGTGTGGTGACTTAGCAGTACACAAAGATGCATCACCCTTTAGCCAAAGGAGGGACACTGCAAAGGAAATACAATGAAGTCAAACCTTCTCTGTGGGTATTTCATGCTCACACAACCTTGGGGAACCCCATTACACCCACTTTACAAATGTATCCAAGAACCCAGATTGCTCACAGCAGCAAGTGGCCCAGTGTCAGTGTCAACCTCATGGTGGCTGAAACCTAGACTCTGGCAAGGAAGAGGGCCAAATCCACTGCACACCTCTAGACTGTGACTCCAGTCAAAGGCACAGGTGCTGGTTGGACCTGATATCCAGGATAGCAAAGATCTGTCTGAAGCAGTGCCACACACCAATTTGCAGTCTGAACCAAGTATAGAAGCAGGGAGAATACTGGCAGCCAAATCCCCGGAAAACTTAAATGAGTCTGTAGCAAAGGAAGAAGTGAAAAAGAAGGTACAAATGTGGTAGGTATATTAATTTATTTTATTATATCTAAGCAGGAAATAAGTTATGTCACAGCCAAAATATAATACATTGCTTCAAACTTTTTTGTTACAGAATTATAAAGATATATTTATATCATAGTCTGAAAGTTGAGGTGTCTCATCTGTGAAAAGAATTTTAATTTACAGAATGAAATGACACAGCATAGTTGTGTTGTTTCATTTTAATCTCCTTGTGAAAGAAAGCACATGGCACTATCCTTAGTCTGAACAAGACATTGATGTTGGTAGGTGTTTTTGTTTTTTTCTTGCTAGCTGGGCTCATGACTGCATCCAGCCTACAGAAGATGGCATCAAGAAGCAGCCTGAGCCATCTCTGACCCAGTGCCTGGCACAGGGAACCTCACTGAGAAGCACTCTCTGAGAAACATAAAAGATTTCCCAGAACTCCTTGGTGCTAGTGTTCAGTGAGCTCCTTCCTCTCAGCCTCCTCTCCCTCAGACTTGCTGGTCTCAGTCTGAGAGGACCACCATCAGGGCTCAGCAAAGCAAATGGGAAAGGCCACCAGCCACCTTGGTGATGGAACTTTTCTCTGAGAGGAGGCCTTTGAGGTCCATTTTGTGGCTTTGATTTAATGTATGAAAACAAGCCTTTAATTGAAATACTCTCTTTTTTTCTGCATTTTATTTTTGGTCTTTGACTTTAAAAAATCCAATTCTGCAGAAAACTAAAATGAACATTATTTGAATAATATGGTATCACCTATACCTATGTTGGGCACTTACACATGCATTATTTTGTGTGATTTTCACACCAGTCCTGGGAGGCACATGATACCATTCACTTATAGATTCACTGTTCACCTTATAAGTTCAGCAATGTAGATAAGACTAAGGATCACAGACACCAAATAAATTGATGAAGATCACAGGGATTGTGTCTAGCAGAGCCAGTACACATGCAGTTTTTGTTTCCATTGTTGCCTTAGGTCCTGAACTCACTGGAAATTTTCAGGAAAAATTGTAGTTAAATAATTATTTGCCCACAGAGTGTTTTATTTATTTATTTTTGTTTAGTTTACATTCTCTGTTTTGTTGTTAGTTTTTTTTTTGTTTGTTTTTGTTTTTCAGTTGTCTCCTTAGTCACACTACATTGGATCCAAAGTGACCCTGCTATATACATGACATGTGAAGGAATGCAGATGATGGGAAGTATTGACTTATTCATGAGATCATAAAGAGAAACAGTACAGGAGAGTAGGAGGTCCTTGGCACAGGAGACACAAGTGTGGCTGCTTGGGCAGAGTGCTTCAGTTGCCATTTCCGACCTTTGGGATCCCAGGCACATTATTTCCTCTCTCTTGCTTTTATCTGTGAGAAACCTCCCTTCAGGGCTGTAAAAGTTAAGACATAACTCATGTATTCTATTTTATATTTTGGTGTAAGCATTCTGCATATACTGAGTGGGTGAATGAATGAATGGAAAGACTCACTGTATTTGAACTTTATGGAGTACTATGATGTCCCTACCAGAGTCCTGTGAGCAGTCTCTGCACAGGGCTCAGAGTTAGAGACTCTGAGGAAACTGTATCAGTGTGGTGTGTGCCGAGGGACTCACAAAATGTAGTGCAAAGTCTGTGATGAATCTGAGGGTTCTCTCTGAAATTTCAGCACTAACAGTAGAGTTGCCTGAAAAATCTGTGCAAGGTCTCTGGGGAGTGGTCTCAGAGCTGACTAGAGGTCTTTAAAGGCAGTGAGAGATCTCTGGGGAGTGGAAGGTCTTTGTGCCAACCGAGAAGTTTCCCTTGGGCCTGTCTCTGCGTGTTACTTACAGAGCGAGGTCTCCATGTATATCTCTAGTTTGTGAGTAAGAGCTCTGAGAGGTCTCTGATTGAGGACACTGGGGTGCTTGTTAAATCTGGTGAGTTTTGGGAATGGAGATGCCGAAGCTGGAAACAAGCCTGTGTGAGAGGCAGGATAAGGCTTCACTGCCTAAAGCAGACAAGTTACTTCAGTCTGGGGAAAAATCATCCTACCTGGATAATGCAGGCTATTAGCCTTGTGTCTTTCAACTTTGTAAAGGTATAAATAAAGACCCTTACTGTTTACTGGGGAGTCATTTTGCCAACCAGACCCTTTGGCTACCATCTAACCCAGCTCTTGGCTTTTTGTCTATCTTTTCCTCATTCTGCCTGGGTACAACAGATCACAATAAAAGACCAACAAGTGAGGTCTTGGGAAGATTCTGTGTGCCATGTAGAGGCTGGAGTAGCAGTCAGGGGAAGAAGCGGTCTCTGTTGGGGTGAAATAAGAACTCAGAGCTATAAGAGGTCCTGTGGGAAGATTGGTAGATCTCACTGTACAAACCCCCCACACATATATGTTGTGATGAGCTTTCTCTGTGAGCTGCCTCTGTAGGAGATCAGAGGTATCTCTGGATGTCTGCACTGCGGGCCTCATGGCCCCTTGTGGAGACTGAGAATCAGGAGAACAGACGAGCATGCTATTTCCTTGTTTCACCTGATCCATGAGGCCTACCCAGCTTATGGAACTACTGCTGTCAGAAACCATGGGACTGTGTCCAGCACCTCTATATTTCAGAACACACTTTAATACCCAGAAGCACCCAGGCATAGGTACTCCTATGGTCATGGTCCCCACTGGGAATAAGGCTACTCTGTGCCAGAGGGCCCAGACCGTCCTGCCAGCACTGGCACCTCGCATGACTGGCTCCAAACTGGGTACCGACACAGGCATCCAAGTCCCTGGGAAAGGATTTGGCTGCAGGGACCCAGTCGGACCCCAGGGTTGGGTGTCTACTTCTGCCTCCATCTGAGGTACCATCAACTCTCAAATGTGGTGACAGGGCTCATTCCCTTGTCTGGATATGCTGTGCTTGCTGAATGACACATGACCCCAGGTTTGCAGCCTTAGGCGCTGTGCGTGTGGCTACCCTATGTGCCACATAGCACAGGAAATGCTCTTCGGGAAATGACTGCTCCCCTCCCTGCCTCTTGAGCCCTGCATTTTTTGCATGAGGCCCCGGGGCCCACAGGAAGGGAAACCCATGTTAGAAAGAGTGAGGACACACCGAGGCCTCCTGGACCATCCCTGCTCACAGACAATTGGTCAGGGCACTACCAGCCTTCAGGTGGTATAACTCTGTCCCCTGCATCTGGGATTAACAGCACTGGGAGCCAGGCAAGCCTGGCTGTGTGACCCCAGGGCAGCCCCTCAACCTTTCAAGGCCCCCCCCCTACTATAGGCACAGTCCTGGGGCTACACACGTGTGGAAAAGTTGCCAGCCTCTGAGTTCTTGTCCACTCTTTTCCACCCACTGTCAGTTCATCCTCTGTGTAGGAGGTGAACATACACAAGGATACCGAAGATACTGATAACAAGTTGATCATCAGGAGAAAGCTCTGCTCCCTCTCAAACCTGGTCCTCTGTGAAGGAGTGAAAAATGCTTTCTCTGGAACTGGGATCTGGATCAGGTAGGGCTCTGGGGTGGGGCAAGGAGGAGCCACTTAGGCCTTGATGTCACTTCCAATCTGCTGGTAGACAGCAGTGGCACCTTGGGATCGCCCTGTGCCCTCTGTCGCCTGCACCATTCACACATGCCTGGTACCACCCTGCTCCCATCTTGGCACCAGGCTTTTGTTTTCTCCCACACCCCCTTATGTCCCCAGGGACTCAGTACTGGGCCTCACATCCCTGTTCATTGCCCAGAACACTGACTGGGATGAGCATGTGAGATGGACCAGGACAAATCAGCCATGAGCAGGGACTCCCTCGATGGCTGGGTTTTCCATCCTCACTGCTGCTCTAGAGATCCAGGCCCTGGAAGGGGACTCTGAGCTTTCTGTCAAAACAGAATCAAGAAGGCTGTTTCTGTCCTTACCTTTGCTAGGTTGAGGAGGGGCTTCCTTGAAGTGGCATCTGCCACCCTTTTGAGAATGTTGGATCTACGTGTCTCCACCCTTGCTGGAACTGTGGGGAGTTTTCAGCCTAAGATGTTTCTGTGCCTCTGGATCCTGCAGCTGCCTTAATGCAGAGGGAGTAGTGGAACAGGGTTGAACCAGAGCCCAAGGTGGGCTCATGGTTGGGTTTCCTTGGCTGTCCTTTAGAGTTTTCACTTTGTTCCTATAATGATGAAAACAGGAGTCAATGAAGGAGCTTTCACCCTGATCACCATCCACTATACTCTGTCCCTTTGAGACACCAGTAGCTCACACTAAGCACAGATCAGACAGATCCATTTCCCTATTAGGAAGAAAACCAGTTTATCAGGATCCAGTAAATACCACAGATGAATACCATGAGAAAGTCATTTTCCTCCACAATAGCCACTTATTTTCCTGGATGTGGCTTTTCCTACTGAGAACAGGAGATAGGGATTTCTCCGCCCTTCAGCCAAGATGCCTCTCCCAAGAGGACAGTTCCTCAGGCAACGATACTGGCCTTGTGCCCTCAGCACAGAAGGCCCACACCAAGAGGGGCTGACTGGGATGTCTTGATGGGAACTGTGGGGTAGCAGAACCTCTGCTCCTGCTGCCCATTGCTGTGCTGTCTAGTTTTCAAGGACTCTTGCTACTGGGCTTTCCTCTCCTTCATAGGGCACCTGTGGGACATAGGGGTTGCTGCACATTCTGGCATTCTCTTGTGCTCCAAGAAGCAAGAAAGCTGGTAGACTGGGTCTTGACCCATTTTTCTCTTTGTTCTGGTTTATATTCTGGGCAAAAAATTCATGCTGAAGCATCAATTTGGCTTCCAGAATCTGCCCAACTGCAGTCATGATCAACTGAGCCTCGTCAGTGTTGTGGTCCACATTTGGTCTAATTTGGGTCACCCTCTGACTCTGGGCAATTCCTGACATGCCTTTTTGTGGGGGGTCTTCCTATCCTTTGACTTACTATAAGACCTAGAAGAGAAGTTGAGTATACATTTCTCACACAACAGAAAGCACAAGATTTACATTTATAGCCTAAAATGTGAATCAGCCCAGTACAATATCCTTTCCTTCCCAGAGTGCCTGGAAATCACTGAATAAGAGCTCTGTATGAAGCATTTGTTAAGAGTTGAGATTGGGGCTGGTGAGACAGCTCAGTGAACGAAAGCACCTGCTTATGCAGGCTCAAGGAACTGGGTTTGATCCCAGGCATGCAGTGCCAGCACCTGGGGTCACCAAGAGAATGTGAATGAAACTCGTGGTGGTGGCTTGTGCCTGGAATCCCACTGCTTGGAAGACTGAAAACAGAAGAATCACAATTAGTCTCATCTGTATAATGAGACCCTGTGGACTCAGTAGTAAATACATAAAGCAAACAAACAAATAAACAAAAAAGCTGAGATTTGGACTTTTTTCTCCCTGATAGTATGACAGAACCCCTCTTTAGATAGGTCTTGTTAAATTCTCTGGGCGAGCAAGGAGTTAACCAAATGAGCCCCTACATCACTGATAAAAGGTGAAAGTGAAGAGAAACACCCTCCAAGGTCATTGTGACATTCCCACTCATGGGAAGTTCACATTGGAACTCTCTGGAAAACTAACTTCAGCATCCAAGCTACTTATGTAAAACAAGTAATTGACTGGCAACCACTTTCTCTCTAAGAGGGGCCAGAGAGGAATATCCTCATGTGGGCTTTTTGCAACACTTGGAGGCCCTCAATATTTATCAGTCCAAACACTAGGATCCATCGTGCCCTGGTGATCCCTTCAGAGTAACACATGCTGTTCTGCCCTGAGTTCAGGACCCCATTCCCTTGCTTGCTGCCATGGGCAGAGAGATGGAGAAAGAGAGCATATGTAGTGAGCTATACAGTGGGACGCATGTTTCATCAGCCCTCTTGCAGAAAAAGGAACAGTAAAAGTGAGCAGGAGCCCTCTGGCAACCTCACCATTGGCTGTCTTCTTCTACTTGCAAAAATAGTTCAAGGATGCTATGTTCCAATTGATTCATGGTGCCATGCCAGGACTAAGGGTGCTCGGATTAGAGGTGAGTTCTACCTATCCT
>NW_004525225.1:15452-15952 GCF_000260255.1 Octodon degus
ATTATATGCATTTTCCAAGTTCCTTTAGCACTGAGTTGTTCAAGTAATAACAGCTTCCATCTAATAATACTTATTTTGGTTGGCATGCTTTTCCTATCCTTTCAATTATCAGGAGAGAAAGCTGAACTTTTACAGTGTGAGTTGGTATCACCAAAGGCCACTGAGTTTGAAAGCTGTCATCATAAACCAGGATGGAATTCCCTAAAGACAGTTAGCAACAGAGAGCATTAAAGAACAACAAACTTCTCCAGGAGGCATCATAAGATCTGCCAATAATTCACTCTGGCTGAAAGGCAGGCAGCAAACTTTAAAAGAACTAGTGTCAGGAACTCAAAATACAAGATTGTTTGCTCTAAAGAAGACATACAATCCAATTGATGATAACTATGTGAGCTAAATAGGAGCTTTCAGTGGGATGGTTAATATTTTGGAAGACAAGTCTGCATTGAGAATGTCCTGAAGAAAGTTACAGAAAGTTAATAGGGATTATCATCAACATG
>NW_004525225.1:17062-18155 GCF_000260255.1 Octodon degus
GAAATCATGTCAAACCACACCTGAGAACGGATCCGTTGACTCCACCTGTGCTTTGGCAAGCCCTCTCATGGGAGAGGAAGAAGCACCTGGGCCTGGGAGCAAATTAAGGTTACTTCACCAGGTGCTCTTAAATTGGTGTCTCCAGCACATTAAGTGTGTAATTTATTCTGAAGTAAAACTGATGAAAGGTTAGCCTTTTCTTATTCTAATCCCTCATAATTGAATGTTTTGTAAATTTCTATCATCTTCATCATTTGAAAACTGAAGTAATTTTTAAACATATTAAATATTTGGAATAACTAAAAATGAATAACTTTCATTTAATCTCCCATATTGAGCTTGCTTTAAGATCCAATTAGGATGGTCAAACAGCTCAGCAGATTAAAGCGCCTGCTCAGTCAGACACAGGGGCCAGGAGTTCCACCCCTGACCTGCCATTCCAGCCCAGCCCCTGGGGTGTTCTGGGATGGCCACTGAAACTGGACATCCTGTAATCCCAGCACTTGGGAGGCGGTAAACAGAAGGATTACAATGAGGCCAATCTACACGGTGAAACCTTGTATACTGTGTGCACATTGTCCTAAAATACAAAACAGAAAAAAAAAGCTCAAATTATTGTTTCTGTGAAAAATTCAGCATTGAATTGTCTACAAATGGAATACATGAATTTGATGTTGATTTTCAAATCTCTTAAATTTTCAGATTTTAATAAAAATCATTTAAAGGCCAGGTACTATGACTGAATAAATCTTCCTTTTCTTTTCTTTTTTTTCCCCTTTAGCATATTTGTGAAACAAACCCCACCAAACATGTTGGTACCACTGCTTTTTTGAGCCCTTCTTTACGTGGTCAGTGGGACTAGTCACGCGGTAGCCATGGCATAGAGGCTGTTTGAGAATGCTTATTACGGCCTGTAACTCATTATGCTGACTCACTGCCTTGGCCTGTACTTCCATGCTACCATTTAGCCTTCAAGTTCACACAAACATGGGCCTTGGAATTCATATATGAAGAAAGGAACTATTAAAACTATTTTCAGTAGTAAGAGCATCTTTAATCAATCAATTAAATGTCCCCTCCATTTTATTGCCAG
>NW_004525225.1:18332-20664 GCF_000260255.1 Octodon degus
CAGTGCGGCAGGCATGCATAATCATCCAAAGTTCTTCCAAAAGGGAAGACACTTTAGTAATGATTCTGACATAAAAATAATGAAGTACCATTATGAAAAAATAAAAAAGAAATAAAATGTTAGCATACTTTGTTTCTTTATAGCAGTGCTTGTTAGTATTACAGAATGCTAGGGTTTGACTGGCATATTTGTGTGTCCATTTCACCTGTGTTCATCTCTTTCAATCCCACCTACCCCTCCTCCTTTTCCTTTTCCAATCCAGTGAAGCCTGAGTCCCCCAACTGTACCTTCTTCTTTCTTGCCATCCCTCTTTATGAGTTTGTATTTGCTTTTATTTTCACATAAGAAAACATGATTTTTCACTTTCCAGTCTGAATATTTTTACTTACCTTGATGCATTCTAGCAAGTCCAGTTTGCCTAAAACTGATGTTTTCATTCTTTACTGCTAGATGATAAAAAAATTTGAGAAAATAGTTTTCTAAACAAAATTCAGTAACACAATTTCTAATTACCCTTACGCCGCACTAATCTCATAGCACTTAAGTGTATATACTCATCTGACCTGGAAGCTCTTGGGTTCTTCTGAGAGTCACAATAGAAAGTAGAGAAAAAAGACTGGCCTTGGCCAGAGCTGAGGTGAGACTTCAGCAGCAGAGCCATAGAAATCGAGCAGCAGCCCTAACGTCACTTTTATTTTTTAACTTTCTTTTAATGTGTGCTCTATGTCAGTATTATTTTTGTTAATCTTACTGGGTTTAATTAGCATAGTAGTATTTATCATAAATAGTATTTATCAGGAAAACAGTGATTGAGATTCAGTGAGGTGGCATGTGCCTATAACCCCAGCACTTGCTATGGCTCGAGGACTCCAGGTGGACTTGGGGAGGATATTGCCAGGGGCTCTAGGTCTTCAGCTGACTAGTGCAGGACATTGCTGTATACAGTCCCTCACCTAGATGCTTTGGGACTCTAACACATGGAGAGATCTCTTGCACTCCCTGGAATTTGACGTTTTTGGTGAATATTACAAAATAATCCTGTACACTACATATTTATATTAAATCTTGCTCCCCTTGCAAGCTCTGAATCAAGCAGAAAGCCTTCTTGAATAGGGATGAGGAAGGTTTGTTTTGATGTTCCTGAAAATATAGAATGGAGATTCAAGTTTTCCGAAGTTCCAACAGACTGAGCATGTGCCTTGTTAAACACACCTGGACTGGTTGGTGGATCCATGGGCCTACTGATGCCCTGCTGAATGTTGTGCAGCATTCCTCTATCTCACTATAGACCCGAAGAGTATTGGGGGACAGGTTCTCATGATAATTTGTTACTTCATCACAATCAACTTCACAACTGGTAGAGGTGACAATAACTCCTGACTTGAAGTTTCATTGTTAAGGAAATCAACCACCTGCCACATGCCTAGAAATCTACTCTTGTGTAAGGTCAAGGCACCTCAGGTAAGGTGAGTTGTTTTTTTCTCTCCCCACTGAGGTCAATGCCACACAAATTTTAGGGAAGAAAATGAGATTCACAATGGCAGTAAGATACGAAGTTTAAATTATTCGTGATTCTTCAGTAACATAGTTTCCTGTGCATAATCAACCATCTGGTAATACTCCTTGATAATGAATGTGTAGGGCCCTGTCCTGTGTTAATGGTTGGTGTGATTCCTCCTGGAAACTGCCCCATGGAAGGGGTCTTAAGTCTTGTCTCTGTGGGAGGGAGCCAGAGTTAGGGTGCACTGCAGTAGAAAACAACCCATCCAGCTTTGACAGATAAGTGAGGTCATAGAGGAAGTCAAAAAACAGGAGAGAAAAAGTGTACACATCACTTACTATAATAGGCTGTGATGTGACTTCATTCTGGACTACACTTAAAATTCACACAACCAAATTCTAAACCTTGTATTACTTAAAACTAAATCTTGAATCAATTGGAGAGAGTGTAATATTATAACACAATCTGTTTCTGGAAGCCCATTACCCTATGAATTCCTAAGTGGATTAATCACAGTGTAGTCACCAGTTCCTTTGCTTCTCAGTTCTTGTTCTTTTCTTTTCTGTATTTCTTCAGGGTGTTCAGGTCTTCAGGGTGTTCAGGGTTTCACTGAATGCATAGATCAGACTCGCAGTGATTCCCATTTTTAACCTCCCAAGAACTGGGATTACAGGCATCTGCCATCACGACCAATCTCATTTCTTATTCTGAGACTGTGAAGAAGGAAGTGACAGAACATATATGTAGCTGGGAATGGCAAGATATATGTTATTAGGATGAACAAAGGGAGAGAGAGAGAGAGAGAGAGAGAGAGAGAGAGAGAGAGAGAGA
>NW_004525225.1:21088-21567 GCF_000260255.1 Octodon degus
GTTTCATGAAAGGAATATTTCAACTCAGAAAGTTCAATTCATATCCTACTATTGTTACATCTGTTGAGACTTTGAAGAATATATTTAATCCTTCTTAGACATGTATGTGATTTCCTTTCAAAACATGTAGAACACCAAAGCAAGTGTTCCGGGTCAGGTCCGGCTCCCGCCTCTCGGCCTAGCTATGGTGAGCGGCAGCGGTGGAGGAGCGCGGGGATGGTGGCGGCGGCCAACCTCAGCGTGGTGAGGGAGACCATGGACGTTCTGCTTGAGATTTCAAAAATTTTGAATACGGGCTTAGATATTGAAACTCTGTCCATTTGTCTACGACTTTGTGAACAAGGCATTAACCCAGAAGCTTTATCGTCGGTCATTAACGAACTTCGCAAGGCTAACGAAGCGCTGAAGGCTGCTGAAAATACAACAAGCTGACTCTGGAAAACTCTTGATATGCCAAGCTGTGCAAGAGGATTTTAAGA
>NW_004525225.1:51135-52835 GCF_000260255.1 Octodon degus
TCTCAGCATCCAGTGCAGATGAGGTGGACAAGCAGGAGCAGGAAGAGGACTGGCACTTTCACAGGTAAGGCTCTGCCTTTCAGTGCTGTAGTCCCAGAACTAAGGTGATTTTGCCTTTCCCTGGGGGAATGTCAGCTGGAGAGTCCTGAGAAATCGTCTTGTGGCAAGGCAGGCAGCAAGTGAGTGCTCCTCTGGGTCCCTGCTCAGAAGGAAGCTGTGCTGCGCCATTGGAACTTATCACTAATAGGGGACAGTGCAGTCAGCAGTAGCATAAGACAGCAAGAGGTTGGAAGTGGGCATCCAGGTGAAGCCCAGCTGTTTCCTTCATCAGTGGCTGATTCCTTCCTATAGCAACCCCATCCTTTCCCCCACAACACAATTCTAGAAGGATCACAGTGGGTGAAGGCTATGGAGGCACTTTATACTGATACAGGATTGCCCATGTGGAGACCATGCAGCCAGTGCCATGCTGGGCCTTAGGAACTTGACACTGATATTTGGACTTCAGAGTGCAATGTCACAGGTCTCTCCTAAGAGGACATTCAATTTATCATCTTTCAATTTTGCAATCTCTTTGCTGCCCTTAGCTCTTCTAACCAGGCTCCTAATTCCCACTTGTAGACTTCCAGAAACACCTGAAAGAGACCCAGAACCTGACTCCTGTGCCAGAAAGGTAAAGAACTTTCTCTCCAGCCTCCTTCCAGTAGTGTGACACCAGGGTCATTGAGCAGCTTCTATCTGGGGCAATCCTGTACCCCTGGGACAAGGGGATGCTAAGGCCCTGGGGCAAAGGGTGGATAGAAAGAGAACAGTGAGGCCTTGATATAGGGCTATGGAAGAGCCCTGGGCACAGGTTCCTGCCTTGCCCTCCACCCAGACCCTGCTCTGGCTGCAACTAAGCCTCTATTCATTGCAGCCTTCCAACGATGCTCCCTGATCAAGATCACCCTGCTGATGTGCACACAAGTCCACTCATCACAGCCCTGATGCCATCCAAGGAGCATGTGGATGTTCCAGCTCTGTCCCCAGTAGACGCTGCCAACATTCCTCTCACTCACCACCTTCTACTTCTGACCTCCTCTCCATCACCAGGCTGGTCAGCACCCTGCTCAGATCCTGAGCACTCACCCACCTCTCTCACTGCCTCTCACCATCCAGATCACCTGCTTGCCCTGGAAAGACATTCATCACAGACACTTGCACTTCCTCTCCTCCACCTACGTCCCCCCCCGATCCTGCCATGGTCCCACAACACTCATGGGACACCGAAGAGAGGCCAGATCAGCTGCTCCTTCCTCAACAGCTGTCATATTTTAAGATCTTGGAGATCCCCTTTGGGAGAAATGCGGCCAGTTTTTCTGGGGTCTGCCTTCCCTGCACAGCAAATCCTTCTTTCTGCTGCCTGGAGGACCCAGGACTGTCCTGTTCCACACTTTCCCACCTTTTTATTTAACAAAATCTCAAATATTTGCATAGCTTGCATGCAGGATAAAATGTCCCTACAGGGTTCCCCGGCTCAGGGCCCATCCTGTCTGGGACCCTGATTTCCACCCGTATACAAGTCCCCAACTCTTGGTCATGCCCAGACTCGGACCCACCCCCACTCCATTCCCAAATCCTGTCACCACTTTGTCTCACAAAAGGGGCTGTGGAGCAGCTGGTTCTACATCCCACAATAATCCAGAGTCTCCACCTCAACT
>NW_004525225.1:54428-55538 GCF_000260255.1 Octodon degus
TGCACTTCTCAAATATGTAAGAAAAAACATAGGGATCCTATACCATGATGCAGAGCAACATGGGGGAGCTGTAGACAGCGAGGCCTGGTAGAACCCAAAACATGGTACATACCTGTAGGGAGGAGCCTTGCAACACAGAGACAAAAGGAGGGAAACTGGGTGAACTTGTCTTCCTGGAGTGCTCCAGGTATGCAGTGGGGAGGTGTCCAGAAATAACTCAGGGGAATTACTTTACATGCACACTCCTAGTTTGGGATGCTTTGTTATATAACTATAATGCTTGCTCCTTTGGTCTAAAGTACAAAACCATTAGTTACAGCAGTATGTCAATTTCTAAATTTCACTTATTATTATTGCTAATTGTACTACTATAACTGAGGTATCATACCTGTCTTAACCATAGGTTTTCCCTTCAGCAATACAGCAGAAAGTGCTGAGGCAATAACCTCACCAAAGCCCTACACTGAGGACAACATGACAGTGACAAATGGGAACCAATATCCCATTCAATAGAGAATGCAAGATCTTTGGACAGACACAACTATCAATCTGTGACACACAAAAGAGATCCTTCCCCCTCACAGGAGCAAGGTCCAGAGTTTGATGGATTCAGGATCTCACTACATAGTTCAGACTTGTAGTGATCCTCCCATCTCAGGTACCCTAGCACTGGGACTACAAGTGTGAGCCATGAAGCTTGATTTTGGAACTGGTACAGTGCACCTGGGGCTCTGGGGCTTGTATGGAATTCAGTAATGAGTATAAAACTCAGGTATTGTGCTTCCAAGGAAGGCATTTAGCCTACTGAGCTAGCTTCCCAGCCAGGAGTTGACTGTAGAGGCTCTGAGTGCAGTGACATAGATGGCTTTGTGCAAAATTTCATAGGAAGTATCACAAATATGAAAAGAGTTCTTTCTAAAATAGAAAATGGCAAGACAAAGGGGCAAAATGAAATCTCAGGCACCCAACTAGTCCAGAACAAATCCAGGAGACATAAGCATAGAAAAGATTAAAAGTTGCGTACCTGTAATCTTTGAAATGATTGCAATGGAAGCAAAAAAACAACTCCAGAGTGTATAGAGGAAATCAGATCAGAGCTAATCTCTCAGG
>NW_004525226.1:0-7921 GCF_000260255.1 Octodon degus
ATATGTGCAGAAAATCAACTGAAAACATGGATACTGGGAGAAAAGGGACATACATCCTGATTTTGTGCAAAATATGGCTAGCTCCAAGGAAAAGGGCAGATTTTTCCCCTTTCTTCTTTTTTGTTTTTTGGTTAATAGGGATTGAACCCAGGAACTTGCACTTGCCACGCAAGTGCTTAGGCTGGAGAGCTCTATCGCTGCCCCCAGAATTTGGATACAAGCCCACTTGTCCCTGTCACCTTCTTGCACATGGAGGACACAGTAGCCTGGCATCAAATTTTACCTGTGATATTCCTCCCTCTTTTCTTTCTTTCTTTCTTTCTTTCTTTCTTTCTTTCTTTCTTTCTTTCTTTCTTTCTTTCTTTCTTTCTTTCTTCCTTTCTCCTTTCGCTCTATATTTTCAGTTTTTTTTTCTCATCATGTGTCCTAGCAGCTCCCTGCAACCTATAGGGACTGCAAGGTTAGGGATGGCACCAGAGGGAGTCCTCCTTCCTGTCTGCCCTGAGACCAGTGGCTTGAGCAAGGGATCCAACACATAGGATGTAAACACAGCGCCATGCCCCTGTGGGAGAGGAGGCTGATGCAGGACCGAGCACCCCAGGGCTGTCTCCATGGTGATGGTGGAGCAGAGTCAGTAAGGTTAAGAGTGGCAAGTGGCAGCAGAGAAGATAATGAATAGAACTACATGACTCCTCCTCATTGCCACTAGGGGCTGGCAAGAATTTACCAAATTCATATGTTAGACAAAAAGAATAAAAAGGTGAGAGTAAAAACACAGAGCAGCACAAAGTCATAGAGTGCTCTGAATGTCATGTATATTGTAGTGAGAATACTGTCAACATGCTGTTCAACTTATATTGATAAATGGAAAAACTGACTTGTAGCTGTTGGTGGGGCCTGAGCTCCAGTCCTCTGTGATCAATTCAGAGATGTCTACTGGTGTTTGAGTTATTTTCCTCTGGCCCACTGTGACTGAACTGCTTGAGATTTCAAGAATGCTAAGTCAGCTTCTCTCTCCCTCTGTTGCCAGATCTATGCTTGGTTCCCCTGTGCAACTGTGGACATGGTGAGCCAAGGGCTTTCTTCTGTCTTACAGTCTGGAGTCTTCAATGTGTGGTAGAGGAGGAAGGGCACCACAGCTGATCAATTACCAAGTCTTCCACTGATTTCCAAAGGGGTCATCTTGACACCTGCCCCTTTACCTCTGTGATAATCTCTGCTCTGCCCAACTCTCTTCCAGGTGAGGACACCAAGGAGCTCCATCTGGTGCTGCGACTCTTCTCCAACTTGCTGAACACTCTGTGCTTGCACTATCAGAACTACTCAGCCTGGAAGCCAGCTATAATTAGAGATTTCTGTGCTCATTGGTCTTAGGCCAGCAGTGGGATGTTCCACAATAACACCAGTTCTTTGGATATTTGGATGAGCAGTGACCAAGATAAACTCAGACACAGGCTTCTGGTAAGTGGTTTCCTATGTTTTACTGACATCTTTAATTTTAGATATTCAGTTTTCAGATAAGTACAAAAAAGATTTAATAAAGGAGAAACAGAAATACACAGATGTGCCTGCTCGTATAGGGTGAAATGGTTTTGGATAAATGAGAAAATAATGTCAATGGAGAAATCAATCATTTATAATAAATTGTAATGGGCTGGCCAAATAGCTCAGTGGATTATAGTGCATGCATGCCTTCACGCGGATCTGGGGTCCAATCCTTGGGCCTGCCATTCTGCCCGTCCACCGGTGTGTGCCGAGATGGCAATTGAGACTGCGTGTAGTGGTGCAAGCCTGTAATCAAAGCTCTTGAGAGATTTTAAACAGGTAGATCAGTATGAGTTTGATCTAGTAGTGAGATCCTGAACAACCTATAGACCCTTCCCTAAAATATTCTATCTATCTATCTATCTATCTATCTATCTATCTATCTATCTATCTATCCATCTATCTAATAAATTATACTGAGACTGATTGAGTTAATGATTATATTTGAAAGTGAACTTTATTGCATATTATACACAAATCCCTAAGACTATATCAAAATGGGATGGGGGTTATGTATAAATATCATTCCAGGTCTGTTTTGCTTGGCTTCTCAGGCTTTCTTTTGAATTCCACATGGGAGCCCCTCCGAGGCACAATCCTTGCATTCTGCATACTAGGAAAACCATATCCCATGGGAGGACCGAGGCCTGTTGCAATTTTGAGTGGTAGGCTGGCTACACTGGTCTATGACACAAGCAGCTCTGGGAGCCTGGATGCCTCACACAGTAAAATCATTCCTGAGGGACTTATTCCCAGGAATGTTCTGCATCAGGCTGCTTCAGTTCTGTCTTTTCAAGTGAAAGTGTGTCACTTTTGGACCCTTGATCCTGTGGAGGCTAAGGCCTTGCTGATTTCTGAAATGAACTCTGGCATGAATCTTCTTGTCCTTGTACTGTGCACATGGTTTCCCTTTGACCTCTTCATCAACCAGCCCTCTTCTGGCTCCAAGTTGACAGATGGTTGTTTCTAAATTTGCACAATTTTCTTCTCTGCTTTTGTTCTTTGCTTCTGAGTCTCACTACAAACTAAGCTAGTCAGCAGGAGCCACAACTCAACAAGAGTGTCAAGCCCTTGACTAAATACTTCTATAGATTATTAGGCTACTGACTTTATTTTAGTCACCGATGAAATCTCAAACATGGAGAAAATATAGATGGAATTGCTGCTAGTGTATAACACACGTGGCAGCTAGGTAAACTCCCAATGGAGTCTTTATTCCCAAAAGAAACATCTTGATCCTGGCCTTTATTGTCTTTGCTATACAACACAAATGCAGCCAACTTCATCAAAAGCACAAAGCAAATTAAATACTTAAACCTAGGTACTGCTATATTTCTATAATGTGATGATTCCATTTCCTTGGACACACACTGTCACATTCTTTAGCTGGATGACAAGGTAGCTCACTTGTCACTTTTTAGGAAACACCTTTACCAGCGGGTATAAACCTCTTAGAGCTTTCAGTGATAGCCAATGTCCTACTGTGCCACTAGTGCCACAGGTTGGACGTCACCAATTTGGTATTTTACACACTGGCTATAACAATCTACTTTCCATCAACAGTGTATATGGCATCGTTATCCCGTGAATTCTCTTAAGCATTGGCTGTTTATTTCTATTCCTGATGATAGCCATTTAACTGGGATGAGATAGAATCTCCAAGTAGCTTTGATTTGCCTTTCCCTGAAGGCTAATTGTACACATTGACATCTGAAACACTCTTAAAAAGTGTCTGCCCAAGTCACTTGCAAATTGAATAAGAGGATTACTTCTTCCTTTTGTATTAAATTTCTTGCATCCTTTAACAAAGAAATAAAGACCTTTTTGACTTTTCCATATTTTGTAGTAGATAAGATATGGAAGACATTTATATAAGCACTGACAGATTCTGGAGAAAAAGAAGTGACATAATATAAAACTGGAGTACTGAGTCATAAAATTGAAGAAAAGCCATTCACGTGTGACTTAGAATTAGCATAGAAAACATAATTATGAGAAAAAGGTACCAGGCACAGAAGGCACACTGGGCTTAATAGCCATTCTAGAATTCACCTTAACTAGACTAATGCACAGCATCAGAAGGTGGGATGATGACGCTCTTGACCTGGGCACAGGGGTCAGTGAGATGTGAGTCAGAGTAGAAAGGTTTGGCTCCACATGACTATTAAACTGTAGAAATCTTTATAACATTGCATGAAGCCTACATAAATGTTGTAGGGGTGAAGAAAATAGATCTTCTGGTAGGTGTTCCTAATAAAACAAAAATAATTCATAATGAAAATACAATAACAGTTTTAATTGTAATGACAGTATGATTCCATTTTATTGGCAGATTGGATAGATAACTAGAGGAAGTTATTGAATAAATAATGGTGGCAATATCGTGCGTGTATGTATCCCAAGGAATGAAATATTAGATGTTATATATGGAAACTTTTTGAAAGTTAATTGTAAATCTAAGACATTTTTCTAAAACTACAATTGCAATATACTTAATTTGTGTAAATTATATACATGTATATTAACTAATTATAAACACAACAGAAGATATTTATCTGAAATACATTGTCACCTAAGTGTGTGCAAGCACTTGACTCCCTATTTTTAAGGTGATCAAAAATCTATAGAGAGATCTCACAAAATATGATTTACTATAGACTAGTGATATAGGGACACGTACCCTAAATCATCAGATGTTATCACGTAAAAACTATCAGAAAATTTTACCAGTATGGAGAACAACTAGTAACCAACAATGGAATATTGAGGACCCTCTTCTTGTGTTTGGGGAGCTGACCAGCTGTGCTCTACCTCCAAGACATGGGATTACAGGCTCACGCCACCAAACCCAGTCTAAATTCCTGCTTCAGTGTGCGCTGCAGCCAGGGCCAGCAAGGCAGGCCTGGGGATTGAAACCGTGTCCTCTGCACCTCCTTGCGGGTACTTTAATCCACTGAGCTGTTTGGCAGTCTCTCTATTTGCGGTCTCTCTATTTCCCTCTGGCTTTTTCCTACTTCCATTCGACTGTGGGAAATAGAGGAAAAATCTTTAAAATCAAGGATTTTTAAAGTTTTCACCCCCTCACAAGTTCAGACTTCTAAGCAGCTAATAGTGGATTTTTAGTAGAGTTTTATTGCTAAAAAGCAGAAGTTACACCTATGACAAATGTTGCCAGAAGAGTTACAGCACTAATCCAAAAGCTAAAGGGACACCATAGCATTACTCATATGTTATTAAGACTCCAACAACCCAATCTGTATTGATGAAGGGATTTCACATGTCCTTGTTGCAAGTTCAGGCAATGGAATTCCCACTCAATAGTAGCTGATTCTTTAGCGCGTTTTCCAGACAAAGACCTTTCACCAAAGGGGAAAATCAATCTTCTGGGAGAGAAAACTCAGACACAAGTCAATATTTCTCAATGTTTATTGAAACGACTTATATGTTCCTAAATTTTAGGGTGAAAATGTTTTTTATGGTAGTTTACTCCTCCAGTGCAACTTTTGTTCTCAGTAGGTGAACCACTTGAAAATATTTGTTTCAAATGTTCTGTCTTCTCCACTATATGGCCTAAATCAAAAGATAGAGATATTTTTTGTAAAGTATATCACAAGAACCCATTCTAAATTTGAACACAAGATATCTATGAAAACTTTTTAAGCTTTAGATACAATATTTGAGGCTTTAGAGTCACAATGGCACTTCCTTGTGGATGTGGTACAGAATTTCCTCATCATCTATGGACAAGTGAATGAATTTTCTTAATAAATTCTTCTTAATTTCTCCACAAGATTACTTGAAGATGGATTTTTTTCTAAAAGAGATCAAATATTAAAGAGATTATGCCAGAGTTTAAAGGTGGGTTTTAAATATTGTTACTAGTTATTTCACATTGCTATTTGTCAACTACAGCAACCTTTTATATTTGTCAAATAAGTCATAGGTACTAAATCCTCACACCAAGTTTTTAGAAGAAAGCTAATGAATATCATTACGTTAATTTCACAGTGAAGAATCTGAGACACAAAGACAGGAAACAATTTATAATTCTCTCTCCTGGACACTAAGATACATGGTTTTGTCATGAGCAAAATCCTTTTCTCACTAAGGCTCATCTTTTGCATAATTTTTTGAAATCAACTCAAAGGTACATTAAAAATATAGTAATGTTAATATATTTATACTATAAAACACTTTTTAGAGGTACATTTAACTCAAAACATTTCCATGCATAATGTCTAACATTTCATTGCTTTGGAGATATGTATGTATAATTGATATCATTACCACTAACTATGCAATAAATTCCTCTAATTATCTGTCTAATAATTTAAAAAAATCAAAGTCTATTATTGTTACTATGATAAGTTTTATATTTCTTTACTTATGTTAAGGATATCTAACTTAATATGAATATAATGTATAGGTATTGCTGAATTGAAGCCCTAATATGGAGAATTCTTTCTTTTCAACTGCTAAGAAAAATCCATGTGGCTGATCCAAGTGTAAGGCAGTAAGGACTTCTCCACAGCTGATGTTATAGCACATTGTTTTCTTTCTTGCTCAAACTATCACTTCTGCTTCTTAGTGATTATGAGCATGGTACAGGAATAAATATATCTGTAGATATACCTTGTGTTTTCACATAAGAATGAACTCACATGACAGAGGAAATCAATGTTTTCAATTTGAATTACTGCAAAGTTTCAGGAATTATGTCAAAGTAAGACAAATTTAAAGAGGAAGAACAAAGATTCTAATCTCAGCATCTTGACTCTTTTCACTCTTAAACCAATATACTTTACCATTCTGACAAATGTATTCAAACAACCTCAGAAGAGTCTGGCTTCCCAAAATGATCTGGGAGACAGAGCAAGAGTCATTTTCTTAGTAGTTGAGAATTGAAATGTGTGATCACTTTTCCATGTATAACACCAAAGCCACTTTTGAAGAAGTATGAATATAACATTAATCACTGTGGTCATATTAAACAACAATATGGGGGCTGGGAAGAAGGCTCAGTAGAGTAAATATTTTCCTGCAAGCACAAGGGCATGAGTTTGGTCCCTAGTTCTGCAAATAAATAATAAATAAATAAATAAATAAATAAATAAATAAATAAATAAAAGAATGCTTTTATTTGCTCTCAGGTGATATGGGCTATTTAGGTTAAGGCAAAGAATTAAAAGAACAATATAAATCATGAAATAGAAGTCAAAAAGCAAAACAAAAACACTGAGGTGGTCACTGCTATGCGTTAGCAGCCTCTCCTAAAACACAGACCCTTGACATCTTTAGTCACCTTTTCAAGTAAAATAGCTTAAGAGCATGTAATAGAAGAAAATAAGTCAATGTTAAAAAAATAGTGTGTGTTTAGTGGGAATAAAGCAATTAGCTGTCTACAGAAACACGTAGAATGAATGACATGCTCACTAGGTATCAGTTAATAATGTCATCACCACTCTTAGCAGTATACATTAGACTCTGAGATTATCAATAAAATGGAATAAACAATTTCAACCACACAACTTAACCTAACCATAAAGGGAATTGTGCGTGCAAAGGAATTGCTACCATGATTTATATGAAACAAACAACAATTTCTTATTATAGTATATAATATTATATGTATATTGGACACAATCAAATTTATAAATTGTTTTCAATAGCTCTATTATATTGTCATTGCACTCCCCTCAGTATATCTCTGGCACTGTCCACATGGGCTGTTACCTAATTAGTGAATGGAGGCAACTGTCTTTGGCTTCCTGCTGTCACTACATGTCACTTGGATAGACACATGAGAAAGTAAGACATTTCTGAGAGCAGGATCCAAGATTTTTCCTTCTTCAAATTGCATGTCATCCCCTTAACTGATATTCTCGGCTGTCTTTCCTCGGACATACTTTTCCAGTAATGATTGGTAACTGTGTCCTCTTCATCAAGAGCTGTGTTGTCCTTCTTTGCCTCCTGTGTCAGTCATACATGTCACAGTATTATAATGTGATATTTCTTTCTGGACTCTTAGTCATCTCTATTAAGTGCACTTGATTTGCCTTTGATCTTGTATGCTAAGAGGAGTTTCTCATAAATATCTTTATGCAGATGAAAGCCTGAGGAACATGCAATAAATTATACCTCTTAATTTTAACTCACAAATAAAAAAAAACCCACAATAAACCTCATACATTTATGTAAAACAGCATTTTTATTATCTAGGGCTAAGAAGTTTAGCAAATTGAAAGATGCATCAACATTTTTCAAGTAGTATAAATACTTTCGATATTAAGAAGATGGCAAATCATAATAATGTGACTGAATTTGTTCTACTGGGACTCACAGAAAACCCAAGGATGCAGAAAATCATATTCACTGT
>NW_004525226.1:8311-9390 GCF_000260255.1 Octodon degus
GCCCGAATGTCATAGATCACTTCATGTGTGACCTCAACCCTCTGCTCCAGCTGGCCTGCACTGACACCCACACTCTGGGGCTCTTTGTTGCTGCCAACAGTGGTTTTATGTGTCTGCTAAATTTCTTGCTTCTCATGGTCTCCTATGCATTCATCCTCTTCTCCTTAAAAACCCACAGTGTGCAGGGCAGGCAGAAAGCCCTCTCCACCTGTGTCTCCCACATCATGGTGGTTGTTTTATTCTTTGTGCCCTGCACATTTGTGTACATGAGACCCCCAACAACACTATCCATTGACAAATCAGTTGCTGTTTTCTATATCATGATAACTCCCATGCTGAATCCTTTGATCTATTCTTTGAGAAATGCTCAGATAAAAAATGCTATTAGGAGTTGTTTTATTAGGAAAATTCTACCAGGTGACAAATAAATGTTAGATTCTCAAATTTATTTAAAGTTTGGAAAGTTCAAAGGGATAATTTGTATTTCCTCACTAAAGAAAAATAATACAGCCCATATAGAAATATATTTTCTTTCTTTGCGTGTGTGTATTTATAAACTTATGTATTTATTTTCTTTTGTGTATTTGGAATGGTGTATCACTATTCATTTAGGACTTGTGATCCTCCTGTTTTTAGCCTCCCCGTAACTGGGATTATAGGCATGTGCAAGCATGCCCAGACTATGTTGCTGGCTTAAAATACCCCAGAGACAGAACTGGCATGGCATGCAGTACCAAGGATAGAAACTTGTTCACTTTGCTAGCCAAAAAGTCGTGCTTTGTCTGCTGAGCTATCTCACTGACCCTGAAATATATGTTATTTTATATATTTTCATTGAATTTAGACAACAGATTAAAGAAGATATCCCAGAACCAATTAATATATATTTGAAAATTTTCATCAAGTAACAACTTAGTTTTTCTGCCTTCATCAATATTAGTAGGTTCATACTCCTTCCTTCTAACAAAGATAAAATTATTCTACTAGTTTCTCTTAGTTCATTGCAAAGAACTGTTTGAACTGATATGACTTGGAATCTTATAGGCTCATATGGTTTATTTTATTTTAAAGGTAAATTC
>NW_004525226.1:10443-12941 GCF_000260255.1 Octodon degus
TGAAATTTCTCCCATGTGTACAGATATAAGATTGAGATCAAGGTTAATAGACTGAACATGTGAAGAAATCTTCAAAACATGGATACTCCTTGTAAAAAAAAGTGCCCATTGAGAATTGGGGCAAGAATAATGAAAGAAATATTAGAGCAAATTGGTCAAGCAATGGCTGTGACTCATCCATATGGCAGACACTGACACAATATCTGCAAACTACAGTACAGGGTTACAGTATAAATCCTGAGGGGACTTGACTGACCTTGGCAGAAACAAAAGTTACATTTCTTGTTATGTAGGTCTTACACTAGTGAGGCCTTTTTGAGGCTTCACCAAAAACACAATTACAATATATTTTTCCTCATGGTATTGTACAGCAGTGTAGTTTCATATTCTCTTATACATTTTAGTACAGCATGTAAGATACATGTAAAGAAAAATAGTCTTCTAGCTAGAGTTTGCTTTGACTTTCCTTTTCCTCAGCATATATACTGTACATAATGTACAATTCCCATATATGGACCAATTCAATGAGAAACCTAGTCCCAGGACTCTGCCTTATTGGTAAATTAAAAAAGTGTCCATACTATTTGTTATAGTTTTTATTGTATTATTTTGTTTTGTTTTTTGCCCCTTTTAGAAAAGGGTTTCACCAAGTAGTAAGGCTGCTCTTTAACTCATTTGTACTGGGGCTGATCTCAAACTCACAGCGATCCTCCTGCCTGAGCCTCCTGAGTGGAAGGATTACAAGGATATTCCACCATGCCCAGCTGTGTTTTTGATAATAGCTATTCGTTTTATGGTAAGGTGATACCTCCCTGAAGATTTGACTTCTATTTTCCTAATGAGTAATGATGTGGAGCTTTATTTCCTATAGCTCCATTATCTTTTGCAAAAAGTCTCCTTATGTCTTTTCCCCTTCATAATTCAGTTTTACTATGGTTTTTATTTTATTGAGTGTTCAAAATTCTTTATATATCCTGAAACCTCTCAGGTACAAAGATTTTTGTCTTTTCAGTGTGTAAGTATTCTCTCATATGTAGATTGTATTTGTCCATCACAGTTTAACTATAGAAACAGATTTAGGACAAAATATAGGAATATTTACAGTTTGACTTACAAAGGTCATCCATAGAGTCAGGTGTGGAAAAGTGCAAAAGCCTGTCTGTGTAGTGGGGATATAAGGCCGCCCATCACAGAGGTTATCAGGAGGCTGAAGGTTCTGCACTGGAAGCAAGAAGATGATGTTCAACCTGAACATGAAGGCTGTAGATGCTTCAGAAAAACAGCAGTGCCTCTCCCTTCTCTTCCCTCTTTTTCTGCATCCAGTCAACAAAGCCTATTGGCTGTGGTAATTCACATCCAGGCTGAGTCTTTTCAATAAATTCCTAACCGGCGGGGGTGGGGGTGGAAGGGAGATGGCTCCATGCAATAAGCACTTGCCTGGCAAGTGCAAGAGCCTGATTTCAATCCCAAATTCTGAAAAAAAAATTCCGTAGGCAACACCCAGATCAATGTTGATCCAATCCAGGTAGGTAACTCAGACTCAAGCTGACAAAATCGGTTAACTGTCACAGGGCTTTACTGATTACTTTCTAGTCGTAGAATAAGATTTTAGTTTGCTGCAGTCCCGTTTGTCTGTTAATGCTTTGATTTCCTGCACTTTTCATGTTTCTTTCCGAAAAGTCTGCATTTGTCCCATTGTAATGGCCAGGATTGGATATATTGCCCATGGGAGACCAAATTATAGGAACTATAGAGCCTTTATTAATTTAGTCAGCAATCAATGTGCTTCCCATTCTCACCTAGGAGAATACAAAAGGCCCAGTTCTTTGTTCACTATCAGCTTGTATGATTTCTTTGTTGCTACGGCGATGGGGTTGGAATGTGGTGTCCCATACATGCTATCAGTTTGAGGTGTTGAGCAGAGGTATTTATGGCTAAGCATGGGCAAATGATCTGGTTCTTATTGTCTTTAATTGGTCCTGTCTCCTCCTTATTATCTACATGTGTGTGATGTTTGATGGGCAAGGGAAGAAGTAAGGGATGAGATAAGTAGGGGTCAAGCTACATTGAATTCTGCCTCATTCTTTCCTACTTCTAAGGTAAATAGTGCATTATTCTAGATGTCATTCCTTATACCATTATACTGGGACCTTCCTTCTTTCCTTCCTTCCTTCCTTCCTTCCTTCCTTCCTTCCTTCCTTCCTTCCTTCCTTCCTTCCTTCCTCCCTTCCTTCCGTCCTTTCTTCCATTCAGTGTGTAAGTATTCTCTCTCAAGTAGAGCACCTCACCACTTGCACAGTAATGCTGTTTCTGTTATTTCAATTCTGTGCTCCATTTGTTGCAATTATCATTATTTTCTACTAAAATTCACAGACTTCATAGAGTTTACACTCCTTGCTGCATGGTGTTATGAGCTGTGCCAAATGCACTACATGAAGTATCTGTGATTGCCACATCTGACGGATGGGCTCCACTGCACAGAAGGAGCTGGAACGCTG
>NW_004525226.1:38739-40419 GCF_000260255.1 Octodon degus
ACAGGGACAGTGCCAATACCACTGATTTTGTAGATATCCTGAAGGGGCAGCTGCAAAGGCTTATCACTGGAGCAAGTGGAAGGGAGGATGCAATCCTTCAAGCAGTGTGGTTCTGATGGCATTGCCATCCATAAAACTGACCTTCCATCCTTTGAACTGAGGCATGTTAGCACTTTGCTCCAGCATTTTGTCACCATTCCAACCAGAAATTGACACAAATTCTATGGTGTCAAGGTTGTAGCTGATTTTCTTAATGTAGGTTCTTACTTCCTTAACAATTTCTACATATCTCTTCTGGCTGTAGGGTGGCTCTGTGGAATACATTTTGTTAACTCCAACAGTTAGTTATTTCACACCCAGTGTGTAAACCAGAAGGCCAAGTTCATGGGTCTGCCCATTCTTGAAGATACCGGCTTCAAATTCACCAACACCAGCAGCAACAATCAGGAAGCACAGTCAGCCTGAGATGTGCCTGCAGTCATGTTTGTGATGAAGTCTCTGTGTCCAGGGGCATCTATGATGGTCACATAATACTTGCTGGTCTCAAATTTCCACAGGGAGATGTCAATGGTGATATCACAATCATGCTCAACTTTCAGTTTGTCCAACACCTAGGCATACTTGAAGGAACTCTTACCGATCTCAGCAGCCTCTTTCTCAAATTTTTCAATGGTTCTTTTGTTGATTCCACCGCATTTGTAGATCAGATGGCTGGTAGTGGTGGACTTGCCATAGTCCACGTGTTCGATGATGACGATATTAATGTGAGTCTTCTCCTTTCCCATGTTACCTTGGATTTAGTGGTAGCTTTTACTATACCTTTGTTCTCACAGCAGACCCATTGCGAAAAAGCCCACTTTTTAAAAATAGGCTTCTTAAGTCATAATTTCAATACAACAAAGTGAAACATTATTCTAGTCTGTTCTGTTCTATTCTGTTCAATTTGTTGTTGATACAGGATCTCCCTATGAAGCTGAGACTCATAGTGATCCTCCTGTCTCAGCCTCCCCCATACCGCACCTACAAGTGTTCACCATGCTTGGTTTCATGGCTGGTGCAGTGCAACATGGGTTGCAGGGCAAACATGGCATGTGGTACTAGAGATGAAACTCAGGTGCTTGTACTTAGCAGGCTGGAGCTTAGCCTACTGAACTATCTCCCCAGCCCAATATGCAACATTTTAAAGTGTAACTAAGGTGAGTTTTAATAAGTGTGTATACCCACATATCCCATATCACAATGGTATGTACACATCAATTTTCTTTATCTCTTTTAAAGAACTAGATTTGCCTTCAAAGCAACAGTCTGTCTGTCTCACAGCCAAATATCTCACTCTCATAAGGGAATGTTATCTTAGATTAGAGGTTAACCTAATAGGCTCATTTTAAATTGATAATCAAAAGAGAATTTGCTTCCAAATGAAATTATATTCACAGATCCCAGAAGTCAGGACTTGAACAACATTATGGTTATATCAAACATGTCGACGAAAGCCTCCTGTACTCCCTGTTAGGGCTTTTAGGAGTGCCTATATCACAAGTACATATGTTGAGCTGTAGAGGACTCAGGTCAATAACGTCTGACATTGCCAGTCAAGTGGAAGATCCAATACTATTATGGACTACTGGATTATTTTGGAATATTTTGCTGAGTTCACACACCTGTAATATTTAAATGACT
>NW_004525226.1:40738-43151 GCF_000260255.1 Octodon degus
GTGTGCCACAACTGTGTCAGTCTATGGATTGGATCAGCATAGTTCTCAGTGTGGCTGGATGGATTTACAGAAAACAGAAACCCCAATCCAGGTGTGAGAGGCACCAACCCACAGGCTTTATACCTGACTGGAGTAGAAAGGGAAATGAAGGCCCGTGGCTGCTGCTCTCTGCCTTCACTGTCACGCATTCTTTCTTCTCCTCTAGGTCATCTGCAATGCTGCCTTTCTCTTTCCTGGCATGAGTTTTCATCTTGACTCTCAAGAGTGAATCTTCACTAACCATCTGTCATAGCTGACTCTCATCATCTAAACCGAATATTTCTTTGTATCTGGTGAGCTGTACAAATCATACAAATCAAGTACACAGCAGTGCTTGTCCTGAACACTAGTGAGTGCTCCTCTCTTTGGGAAGGGAAGTATTTCAAATGTATACCATTGGACATGCAATAGCACTTACAGAAGCAGCACCATGGCTATGGAAACAAATATCCACGGCCTGGAGTGTGCTTACCAACACAAAGTGCATGTGCCAGACAGACTGGATGCAGTAAAATTTTGTCCCACTCTAGATCTGCTCCTGGTAACTAATCAAAGCGTTTCTTCCTCATATGATTTGTTCAGGATTTCTCAGTAGTAAATCCCACTTAACCGTTTGGATTGATTATGATGGGAAATCTTTTTCTTTATATGTATTTATACCTATATCTATCTACATGTCAAGTTATAGATATATCTATGCCTAGATATGTCTATGTCTGTGGCTATTTTCATAATTTTATCTCATGTATAAGGCATTTATTAACACCTCACAATTTTATAAAATCTTTCCAAATATGTTTAAAATATGTAATTGTTTATTCATATCCTTTAAATATATTTAATTTTTAAAATTTCTGTCTCCGTATTCTGTAGGGACTTGAAGTTTAACATATCAATACTTGATGGAAAAATACCTGTTCCATGTTATGCCTAAGATTTTTGATATTCAGGCAGATAGTGAGGTTAAACCCGATTGCATATGCTGTTGGGTAATAATAAAATTCTCTTCTGGAGGGTTAACAGCATAAGTTTTCAGACCAATATTTAGAGAAATAGAAGGGCTGAAAGAAGAGCCAACATTTTGAAGGTTAGTTAAGACTCAGGACATAGGATAACCAATACTGTAACATCATGTAACTCAGTTTTGTCCCAAATTTTCTGATCAAGGAGATTATGAGGTCCAGAGCAACTTGATCAATGATATGGAGTATGCCTAAGGAGAGTAACACGGAGAGAAAACATTCTCTCAGGCTTTCACGGAGAGCAAATTGGTCAAGCAATGGCCATGATTCATCCACATGGCTGACACTGACAAAGATCTACAAAGTGCAGTACAGGGTTACAGGATAAATCCTGAGGGTACTTGACTCACCTTATCAGATACAAAAGTTACTTTTCTTGTTGTATGGGTCTTGCTTTATCTCGGTTTTAATCATCCAGCAGAAAAGTATAAAAATGAGGTATATAAAGTAAAGCCAGATTAATATGCTGAGCTGTGAAAGGCTCAAATCAATAACTTCTGTGGATAACCCTCTACTATTGTGGGCTGCTGGGCTGTGTCGGTTTGTTTTTCTGAATTCACACACCAATAGTATTTAGATGCCATGGAATTCTCATGGGGATACCAAGGAAGGACCATGTCGTATCTGTATATGCAGAATAGTTAGGATAGATATATAGTTACTTTCACTTAATTCAACGAAAAGAAAGATTTTTACTAATAGTGTTTGGACAAGATATCCTGTCTTCATCTTATACTATGGATAACCACTAACAAAATAACATTGTACAATGTATTAATTATTGAAACTGCCCTACTATTCAGTTTTGAAACTGTCTCATTAAGATTTGTTTCTCAATAAAATAAAATAAAACTTTGGGTATTGACTGGCAAGGTATCTCAGCAGTGTAAAGTGTCTGCTTATGCAAGCTTAGGCTGGTGCAAGTGACTGCAGTTCAATGCCCGGCACCACATGCCACGCCAGCCCCACCATCAGGCAGGCTGAGCTGGTAAAAAATAACATGGGTATTGTGGTTGGTTTAAAGATAAAATTTGATCTGAATATAATAATAAATGTCTGTAATCTCAGTTTATGAAAGGCTCAGAGTGGAGGATTACCATGAGGTTAAAGTCAGCCTGGGCTACATAGTGACCTCAAGGCCAGCCTGGGAATCATAGGAATATGTGATCTCAAAACACCAAAGTAAAGGCCGGCAGTATAATGTAGCCAACTAAGAGCTTTTTTTAGGTAAGTGTAGGAGCCAGGGATTGATCCCTGTCTCCGCATGCTGTGCCGGCCTGTCCCAGGACCAGTTGAATTGGTGAATGGAGTCCGACAGTGGTGGTGTGTGCCAGTAATCCCAGCACTAGGGA
>NW_004525226.1:45116-48823 GCF_000260255.1 Octodon degus
CAGTGATGTGGAGCATTTTTTCATATATTTATTCCTTTCTTTAATTTCATCCTCTTTGAGGCATGTGTTCGTCTTAGAAGCCCATTCTGCACTGGGTCTTTAAATTATGGGGCCCTTGTGTATTTTAGTTCTTTATAAATTCTAGAGAGCAGACCTTTGTATGAGTACATATTTGTCATGAATTTTTCAAAATTTGTGGATTGCCTTTTCACTTTGTTGGTAATTACATTTGGCATGAAAAAAATTCTCATTAAGAGCAGGTCACAGTTGTTAATTCTTTCAACTGTTTTCCATGCGATTTGATTTCTGCTCATGAAGTCTTTGCCTACCCCTATGTCTTCAAGAGTTCCTCCTACTTTCTCTTCCAGGAGATTTAGTGTCTGCTTTAATTTTTAGATCCTTAATCCATTTTGACTTTAGTTTAGTGCATGGTGATAGACCTGGGTCAAGTTTGAGTTTTCAGCCTGCAGAGAGCCAGTTTTTCCAGCACCATTTGTTAAAGACGCTATCTTTCTTCCAGTGAGTATGTTTTGCCCCTTTGTCAAAGATTAGTCGGCTGAGTGTGTATGTAGCGTCTTTACCTTCTTCTAATCTATTCCATTGATCCTCAGGTCCATTTTGTTGCCTCTAACATGTTGATTTTATTACAGTAGCCTTGTAGTATAATTTCAAGTCAGGATTTGTAATGCCTCCAGCCTTGTCTTTATTGCCCAGAATTGCCTTTGCTATTCTAGGTCTTTTCTGGTTCCAGATAAATTTTAGGAATGATTTCTCTGCCTCTGTGAGGTATGTTGGTGGTAGTCTAATAGGAATTGCATTAAATCTGTACAGCAATTTTGGGTTATGGCCATCTTCACAATGATTGTTCTTCCTATCCAGGAGCATGGAATATCTTTCCATTTTCTGAAATCCTCTATGATCTCTTTTTAAGAATATTGTAATTTTCCTTGAAAAGATCTTTGACTTCTTTAGTTAGATTAATTCCAAAGCATTTCATTTTCCTCATTGCTATTGTAAAAGGTATTATTTCTATAATTTCCCTCTCAGTGTATTTGTTTTTTCTCTAGTGGAATGCTATTGACTTTTCGGTACTAACTTTGTATCCTGCTGTGCTACTGATTTTGTGTTCTAATTCTTGTAGCTTATTGTGACGTTTGTTGAGTCTTCTAAGTAAAGTATCATGTCTTCTGCAAATAAGGATAGTTTAACTTCTTCTTTACCTATTCTTATTCATTTTATTTCTCTCTCTTGTCTAATGGCTCTGCCTAATATTTCCAAAACTATATTAAATAGAAGGGGTGATAGAGGAATCCCTCTATTGTACCAGACTGAAGAGTAAAAGATTTGATTTTTTGCTTATTTAGCATTATGTTAGCTGTTGTGTTGTTATAGATGGCTTCTATCAGATTGCAGTAGAGGCTTTCTGTTACAATTTTTTTGTGGGACTTTGAACATGAATGAGTCTTGGACCTCATCAAAGGCCTTTTCTGCATCAACTGAGATAGATGATCATGTGGCTTTTATATTTTGCTCTATTGATATAGTGTAGTACATTTATAGATTGTTTTATATTGAAACATCCTTGAATCCTTGGGATTAATCCTACCTGGTCATGGTGTATAATCTTCTTGATGATTTGCTGTATTCTATTTACTAGGATTTTATTGACGGATTTTGCATCTATGTTCATGAGGGTGATTGGTCTATACTTCTCTTTTATAGTTGAATCTTTCCCTGGTTTTGGTATCCAGATAATACATGCCTCAAGGAATGATTTTGGAATTATTGCTTCCTTTTCAAAGTCTTTGAAGTTTCTGAGGGCTATTGGGATTATTTCTCCTGTAAATTTCTTGTAAAATTCAGCTGTGAATCCATCAGGTGGCCTAGAGTTTTCTTTGTCAGGAAGAATTATTATTATATTTAGTATTTCATTGGCTTTCACTGGGTTATTGAGAGGTAAAATATTTTCTTAATTCAGTTTTGTAATTTATACCTTTCTAGGAATCTGACCCTTTCTTCTGTGTTTTCTACTGTGTGAGTGTATAGGTTCTCAAAGTAGCTATTGACAGTCTTTTGAATTTCTACTGGGTCTGTGGTTTTTACACCTTTTCCTTCCTTATTGCTTGTAGTTGAGTTTTTTCTTCCTCTTTTTGCTGAAGTTAGATAGGCGCCTATGAATTTTATTGAAGCTTTCAAAGAATAAACTTTTTGAGTCATTATTTCTTTCAACAGTTTTGTTTGTCTCAATTGAATTAATTTCTGCTCTTATTTTTATGATTTCCTCCCATCTTTGGATTCTGAGTTTCGTTTGCTCTTACTTTTGTAGATGTAGGAGGTGCAGCATAAGGGTGTTTATTTGTTCCCATTCTGTTTTCCTAATGTGTGAGTTCACAGCTATGAATTTCCCTCTGAGAACTGCTTTCATCACTTCCCATTAATTCTGATAAATTGTGCTCCAATTTTCATTGAATTGTACATATTGTTGAAGTTTTTGTTCAATTTCATCTGTGACTTATTGGTTGCTGAGTAGGGTGTTGTTTAATTTCCATGTATTTGTGGGGTTTCTGTTTTCTTGTCTCATTTATTTCCACTTTCATTGCACTGTGGTCAGATAATATGCATGGGATAATTTGTGTTTTTGCATATAGTTAAACATGACTTATGGACCAGTATGTGGTCTATTTTAGAAAATGACCCATGTACAGCTAAAAAAATGTATATTCAGCTGTTGTTGAGTGGGACACTGTATATGTCCACTTAGTCCATTTGTTCCAATCTCTGGTTCAGTTCTGCTACTTCTTTGCTAACTTTCTGTCTGCTTGGCCTATCTTTTTGGTATAAGAGGTAGTGAAAGTCTCCTCTTAAGACTATAGTATTGGATATTGGACTGTTCATGTCTATTAAAAATTTATCTTATATATCTGGGTACCCCCTTGTTTAGTGTGTATACATTTATGAGTGTTAACTCTTCCTCTTGAATTTTTCCCCTAACCAGTAAGTAGTGGCCATCTTTATTTCATTTGATCATCCTTGGCTTGAAGTTGAGACTGTCTGAGAAGAGGATTGCTACCCCTGCTTTTTCTGAAGTGCTGGGGCATGTAGTATTGTTTTCCATCCTTTGACTTTCAGCCTATGAGTTTCTTTTTTAGTTAAGTATGTTTCTTCTGTGCAGCATATTGTTGCATTGGGTTTCCTAATCCACTGTAAAAGTCTATTTCTTTTAATTGAACTGAGTCTATTTACATTTATGGCTATAATTGAGATGTATTGATTTATAATCAACATGTTATTTACCTGCTGTTGTTTACTCCTTTTTGTCCTGTGTTTAATTGTTTGCCTCTTTTAGTGGGATTCTTCTGTTCTCACTTATGGAGTTCTTATCATTATAGTCCCTCTCTAGAACATCTTTTAATAGTATGTGTAGGGTTGGTTTTGTCATCATGAAATTCTCTACTTGTTCATTGTCCTGGAAGTATTTCTCTTCTCCATCAAATTTGAAAGAGAGTTTTGCAGGGTATAGTAGTCTGGGGTGGAATTTGTTTTCATAGAGGACTTGAAGTACTCTGCTCCATGCTCTTCTTGCCTTCATGGTTTGTGAAGAGAAGTCGCCTGTAATTCTGATGGATTTTCCTTTGAATCTGCTTCTTTTCTCTAGCAACTTTCAGTATATTATTCTTGTGCTGAACTTCTGGGATCTTCACTATTAT
>NW_004525226.1:48923-58320 GCF_000260255.1 Octodon degus
TAAAATAAATATTATATAATATAACTAAGATTTGCATGCATGGAAAGAAATGATAGATCAATACTCTGAATGTGTGCATTATAACCAGTACTGTATTGTATTTATGTGACAAGTATCTTCCTACCTTCTCCCTGTTCACAAGAAAGAAAGAAAAAGTGGCTACATAAAGCCATTGTGTATGTGTGTTACAAAAAATAAATGTCATCATAGGACTTTAGCTACTGATATTCATGATCTTTTGGAATACACGTGTCTTGGCTATCCACTGTTCTAGCCAAAAATATATGATAAATTTTCAGCAGTGCCAGAACTTATGATTTTGCCAAAATTATAGTTGGAGAGAAGTAATTATATTCTAATATAAGAAGAAAAATATTTCTTCCTCTATATCAATATAATTTAAGCTATTAGAGTATTAGCAACTAGAAACATAAAGGAAAATGTCAAGCAGAATAGTATACAAAAGGAGTACAGCTGTGAAAATACAAGGACTGGAACACAAGCTTCCAAAAACCATAACCATCAGCAGCAGAAGAGAGCCAAGGCTCTCCCTTCCTTATACTGAATCCAGACAATCTGCTTCAGTGCAGATGTAGCACTCAGACACTCAAATGCAGCATTGGATCATGCATTAATCACAACCTCTATAAGTCATCCCATGAGTATATGAGGCTTTGTGGGGCATCTAGACACAAACAATAATAGTAGGTAATCTGCATCTTATTTATGGATTATAATTTTAAAATAAATATAAATTTCAGCTCTTTTTGAATTAAATATAAAGATATCCACTTACCAGCCCAGAAGTAATACCTAATGTAAAAGTAATAATATCTTCTTATACCTACAGAAAGACTATTTCTATAGACATACAGTAACACAAATCATACAGAGGAAATTCCACAGTTTTCACCAAAAATTCTTTTGAATGCTTTACTCATGAATTTATTGTTTGAAAGTAGATTCATTTTCATTTTTCATTGGAAACTCCCACCAATCTCTTCCAAAGTTTCCTTATAGCATTTTTCATATCCTTATTCCGAAAAGTATAAATCAAAGGGTTGAGCAATGGAGTTAGTACGGTGTAAAATATGGAAACCATTTTGTCAAAGGAGAAGGCAGATGGAGGTCTTGCATATATAAACATGCAAGGTATGAAGAACAAAATCACAACAGCAATGTGGGACCCACAGGTGGACAGAGCCTTTCTACGCCCTTCAGAGCTGTGCTTCCTCAGAGAGAATAAGATGACACCGTAGGACACAAGCAACAAGGCGATTATTATAATGCAGAAAGGCCCGCTGTTGGCAACCATCAAAAGGCCAATGATGTGCGTATCCGCGCAGGCAAGCTTCAGTAATGGGTACAGGTCACACATGAAATGGTCAATGACGTTGGGGCCACAGAAGGGAAGCTGAAAAGTGAAGAGAATTTCGATGATAGAGTGCAATAAACCCCCCGTCCATGCTATGCCAACCAGAATGCAACAGAGCCTCCTGTTCATGATAGAAGTGTAGTGCAAGGGCTTGCAGATGGCCACATAGCGGTCATAGGCCATGGCTGTGAGGACAATCACCTCGGCACCAGCAAGGAAGTGTATGGCAAAGATCTGCACCATGCAGCCTTGAAAAGAGATGGTTTTCTTCTCACAGAGGGAGTCAGAAATCATCTTTAGTGTGATGACAGAAGAAAAGGAAGCATCCAAGAATGACAAGAATGCCAAGAAGAAGTACATGGGGGAGTTTAGTAGAGCCAGGCTGCAAACAATGGTCACCACTATTAGCATGTTGCACCATATGGTTGCAATGTAGACAAACAAAAATACAACAAATATCATTTTCTGAATGTGTGGATTCTGTGAAAATCCCTGGAGGAGAAATTCAGTCACAAAGCTCTGGTTTTCCATGGCTTCCAAAGGAAAGGTGAAAACATAAGTCAGTAATCATGTATATCTGAAAGTATGACAAGAATTAGTTTGAATATATTTGCAATTGTGCAGACATCAATAAATTGATTCAATATTATACAAACTCTTGCTCAGTGTGTTGAAAATGCAGTATTAGAAATCTGTTGGAGGTAGTAGCTACGAATGAGGCAAGGTTTGGGTGAAGATAAATTACTGAATAATTAAAAGAACCAATCCTTTCAATGTAGGTGGAAGAGAAGAATGCATATGTGCTGAAAGTCAAGTAGAGTTCTCTCATTTTAGCTGTGACCTCTGATCATTGTCTGGTGGTCTCCTGATGTTGATTAATGAAAGGCACCCTGAAGCAATGCTCACATTAAGGGGATGGAAAAACTTATTTATTGTTCATGACTACTGTCACCTTAGAATAGAGCAGGGATTGCTAGTCTGCCATTCTTCTAAGTGTACTGTCTTGTCTACCAACAGAAGACAAATTAAGAAAAAGTTTTGGAGTTACTAGAGTACTATGACTTCTTTTCTCAAATTTCTTTAAAGCGTTGAAAAGTGCTAAAAGCCTTTATATGTACTAATTCATGCTTTATATAAAAGAAAAGTCTATGTTTAGAGCCTGACTTAGGCTTCATGCACAGCATACGCACAATATCAGTGTGTTATTTCTTTTCTATTATTTTAAGAAGTGAAGAGGAGTTAGAAACACCACCAGGAAATTCACAAGAATAGAACAAACCCTGTAAGATCAAAAACCAGACAAGAACTATTTATTGAAGGGTACATGCATGTATACTGCAGCAGTGGCCAGGTTAGGAGAAGGTCAAGACATGAAGCATAACAAAGGAAATCAGGAAGAATTTGTGATTCTTGTACCAGATCTGGTAGTTATTCTACAGCATTTAATGGGTTACATGACGCACTTGAGATTCTGAAATGCTTTGATTTCACTCTACAGATCAGTATAAAGGAAAGGTAACTCCATTGTTTTTTGTGAGAATCAGATCACACCACAGTTTGAGCCCATTCACTCAGAAGCACAGAGAAAGATCCTGGTGAATGGTTGAAAACAAGATGCCATGTGAAGGACACAGCAGAAATGATGGCTTTTGATATCTAACTTGCCTTACTGGCACCAAGCATCATACATGATCTTATTTTTACACATATTTTCATCTACTTGAGTGCAGAAATGAATTTTTTAAATGCACTGCACTCTTAAATGTCTGAAAAATCTTGAAAATAAGACCATGATATTGCTGTCAAACCACTCTGTTTTCTCATAGCACTGTCACACAGAAAAGATTAAGGCCTCTAATCAATCTAATAATTAAACAATTCTTTTCCCTCTCATTTCCTTTTCTGTCATATAACAAAAAGAAATGAAATTTTTCTTTTCTTTCATCATTTTTTTAAGAGGGGAGCTCAGTTACCCTGGGGCAGGGTGGTATGACATGTGGTGCTGGGGATGGAATCAACTTCCCTGAAATTTGCCTAAGCTTCCCTAGGCAGGTTCTTTGGATCACAGAGATCTCTCACCAGGCCAAGAAATGAAAGTTTTCAATTGAAATACAAATTAGATGTCCTGAGTCTTAACTTACCTGGGAAGGCTAGGGCCAAAATATTGGCTTTCCTTGTAGTCCTTTTAATCTAATTTTCAGTCTGCAAACTTATATTGTTAACCTTCCAGAAGAGAAGCTTATTGTTATTACCATACAACCTAGGCTGTTGAGCTTAACCTCACTATCTGTCTGAATATCAAACATCTTAGGCATAACATGGAATAGGTATTTTTCATCAAGTATTGTCATGTTGAACTTTAAGTACCTACAGAATATGACAATAAAATTTTAAAAAAATAAATTATATTTAGAAAATGAGAATAAAAAATTATGTATGTTCACACATAAGTCCAGAAATCTAACCATATACAACACTGTTGCACGACAGTCCTGCAACACTCCTTTTCCTGTCTCCTGCCTTCACTCACCATCCTCTTCTTTTTTAAACAATCATCTATCCAAGATACAGCATGGCAGCAACTGGTGTGTCATGACAAGCAGCATGTATTCAGAAGACGTGTAACATCATGGAACACAGTTGTGTCCCAAATTTTCTGATCAAGGAGATTATGGGACCAAAAAGGAAAGTGATTGATGATGTAGAGTGTGCCTAAGGAGAGTTACATACAGAGAAAACATTCTCTCAGGCTTTGACAGAAAGCAAATTGGTCAAGCAATGGCCGTAACTCATCCACATGGCTGACACTGACAAAGGATCTACAATCTGAGGAGTAGGGTCTCAGGATAAATCCTGAGGGGATTTGATTGACCTTATCAGATCCAAAAGCTACAACACTTGTTGCGTAGGTCTTGCTTTATCTTAGACTTAACCATCCAGCAGAAAGTATCAAAACAAAGCACAAGAAATAAAGCTATTTTGTTATGTTGAGCTGTGAGGGACTCAGATCAACAAATTCTGACATTGCCAGTCAAGTGAAAGACCCAATACTATTATGGACTACTGTACTATTTTGGAATATTTTGCTAAATTCACTCACCTATGATATTTAAATGATCAAACTAAACAAAAAAAGGGGCTATAGATGAATGACCATTTTGTATCTGTGTATTCAAATGGTTAAGACAGATATATAGATACATTCTCTTAATTCAAATAATAGAAGGATTTATTCTAATGGTGTTTGTAAATAGGATATCATGTCTGCATCTTGTCCAACAAATAACTACTAAGAAGGCCATATGCAATGTGTTAATTATTGGAAGTGCCCTACCAATTTGATTTGAAACTGTCTCATTGCTACTTAGTTCTCAATACAATTATGCAAAAAAATAAAATAAAATACAAATTTGGTAACAACAAGCTCACCATTTTTTCACATAAAGAAAATTTCAAAATTAATACTAAAGTACTGACCAGTGGAGAACATTCATTTATAATTCATTATCACAAGGTTCATTATTTCAAAAGTAATTATCTTAAAGGTACGTGCTATGTAGCAGCGAATTCTACCAGAGCTAAAAGACAGTAGTGGAAACAAAATCAGTAAATATAAATGAAATCCAGTGTATAGTGAAAATCATATTATATGTGTTTATTGTGTGAATTTGACTAATAAGCTAGTGGTGTTACAAAGTGTCATTTTTAAAGGCAACTAAGCGAGTAATAGCTGGAAATCTTTCTACTGTCCTATTTCTGTAAATATAAAATTACTTTAAATAAGACATTGAATTTAAAGTAGGTATTTTAAATTTTTGGCTATGTAAAAAGCTAGCAAGTTCAGCAGCAGGAGTCTAATAGGCATGTCACTGGACGAAGCATTGAAATTCGAGCTGACTCATCCTCCAGAGAAATGCAGCATAGTTAAGAGCACCCTCGACCAAGGGTAAAAGAAAGATGAGAATACGAATGCCAGCATTGTTTAAGCAATGTTCACATCATAAAATGACATGAAAGTTAGCAATTCATAAGAGCAAAATATATTTTTGAAGTCATTTTAAAAAATGTAAAATTGCAATAACATTAATTCATTTTATAAAGATTTGAAAAACATGTTAGCAAAAAATATTAGTATGATAAAGATGTCTTTTTTATTATAGTAACCCTAGTCCTAAATATCTATTTAAAAAAAAATGACGAGATGGGAAATGGCTTTTCTGCCTTACTGTGGGACCCTTCTTAAATAAGACTTGAACTTTCTTTTTTCACTATTGTCTTGTGATTTAACTCCTGCGAAGGGAGAGGTCCAGCCACAACTAGCACTAAAGGAGTTCAACTTCAGCCACTTACATTCTCCTGTCAATTTTTTGGCAGCAACTTCATGGTATCAAGTGAACTAAGGGAAACTGAATGGGACTGAGTTACATCAGAGGATGCCACTCTGAGCTTTGAGTTTCTCTTTGTAGCCAGCAGTGCCGCTCCCTCTGCCATTTGCTAGAGTGTGGTTGCGGAGAAATTATCTTTTGTGTTCTAGAAATAAATATAAATAAACATGAATTTCTGCACTTAAGTTCACTTTGATCTTATAACAGTGCTCTTTATACTGCTACAAAACATTCTGTTATTTAACCTAAACATTAGGATGGGGAGATCATAACAGGATGAAAGAGATATGTTTAGAGAGAATAAATAAAATACTTTTGGAGTGCTAACAGCAACATATGTACTCATGATATTTCTAAGTTATTTCATTTTAACCTGAACAAAAACACTGAGAGTAGTTTTAGATTCTCTGGAGTTGAAAGAAAGAAATGTGGAAAGGAAGAAGGAAGAAGAAAGGCAGTAAAAAACAGGGGCAGAGGAAAGATAGCATCATGTAACACAGCATCATTGTTGCATTCTTATTGCTTTGCTTAGTGAAATCAAGTCTTGTATCACTTCTAATGCTGCTTTTTATCAATATTTTCTATTCTTTAAAAATAAAAGTGAAGCAAAAAGGTAAGAATGAAAAAGGTATGAAGAAAGAAAAGGAAGAAGATAGAAATAGAGAAGGAAGGAGGCGTGGGGAGATAGTTCAGAATAAGAGCTTTCCTGGCAAGTGCAAGGTTCTGAGTTTAATCCTTGGTATCACAAAAAAAAAAAAAAGAAAGAAAAGGAGAAAAACTAACAACTGGACCTACTTCTGCCTACTGGGTATTTATTACAGGTCAAGTGCTCTTTTCTGAATGTATTATGTCTACATATCCATATTCATCAGTCTTAGTAATAAAAAACTCATTAATAATAAACATTCTGAGGATGAGAAATATAGTACTAGCTGTAGTGTACAGCGTTCTGTGAAGGACTTATGCATAGCATTAAACACAGTAGCCTGACCAAAACATCTACACCTTTGCAGTAATGCAGATTGCAAACCATACCGCAGTGCACTTCCATGAGCACTGTGAAGGTCGTGACTTCTCATTCTCTATAGTAAGTCACTTCAGGGTTTGAGAAAAAGGCCACGCTTGCATCCAGTAGGTCCTGCTCTTTCTACAGCAAGAGGAGGAGTCTCCCTGGTGGTCAGGGTGAGAGATGCTCTCCAATGGTCATCTGCTGTGCTCCGAATGGCTCTGCAAATTAGCCTCCTTTTTTACCAAGTGGAGTATGAGGAGGTGTCACAGAGCACATGAACACGGGCAGTTGCTTCTACCCTCCAAGGATTTGGAAATTTTCCATCAGTGCAATTTTCTAAGACACAGTTCCCCAGGGCTGTGTGTGTGTGTGTGTTCCCACCTGTTCAAAGATTACAAACTTTTATGTTCCCACATAAACCGAGATTTTTCTTTTCTTCTGTTTCTAAATCTGCTTTACAGTTTCTAACAATGCTCCCTTTCCATATTTAAGTGTAAAATACTTCTAATGGCCATAGTATCTAGGGCCTATTTGTAGAACTCAGGACAAAAGATTGTTCATATCTTACATGAGAAGAAATCATTCATCAATCCGTAAGGAAATTATATATATTTTTGAATAGAATCACAAGAATTGCTTTTATTTATTATTTTATTTTTTTATTATTTGTGTGTGTGTTTGTATGTGTGAGTGTGTGTGTGTCCAGCTCAGCCCACCAGGGGGCGGGGAGGGCTGGCATGTGGTGCTGGGGGATTGAACTGTGGTCCCTGTGCTTTGCTAAGCTTGTTCTAAGTAGGTGCTTTAGACCACTGAGCCATCTCACCAGCCCCAAGAATTGCTTTTAAAGTGAAATATTTCATAAAAGTGTACAAAGAGTCATATATTAGCTGCAATATTTTACTTCTCAAGAAATAATCTCAAAACTAAAACTAAAGACACAGATGATGCTTTGAGAGAGCCCAAGCAGGTTTATAAGAATAGAATGTTAGAATTCACGAAGAACGTATCCAACACATTATCACTCTGCATGTGTTGATGTGAGAAGACCAGGAAAAGTATATGACCTCAACACACACAGGCAGCAAGAAGGGTTGAGGGATAGACAACATTTTTACCCTAGCATTTCAATGTTAGTGAGTACTCAGGACATAGGAGAAACTGAACTGTAACATCATGTAACTCAGTGGTGTCCCAAATTTTCTGATCAACGAGTTTATGAGGTCACAGAGGAAAGTGAGCAATAATGTAGAGTGTGCCTAAGGAGAGGCACATGGAGAGAAAACATTCTCTCAGGCTTTCACAGGGAGCAAATTGGTCAAGCAATGGTCATGACTGGTTGTGGATACAAAATCCACATGGCTGACACTGAAAAAAGATCTACAAAATGCAGTACAGGGTTTCCGAATAAATCCTGAGGATATTTTGACGGACCTTGTCAAATGCAAAAGTTATATTCTTGTTATATAGGTCTTGCTTTATCTTGGTCTTAACCATCCAAGCAGAAAAGTATAAAACTGAAGTATAAAAAGTAAAGCCATATTAATATGCTGAGCTATGAATGGCTCAAGTCAACAACTTCTGACATTGCCAGTCCTAAGGATAACACGTTACTATTATGGACTACTGGACTGTATTGGAATATTTTGCTGAATCCACGCACCTACAATATTTAAATGACAAAGGAATACCAATCTCTGATAAAACTAAATGAAAAAAATGATATATAAATGAAGGATCATTTTGTATCTGTATTTTCAAAGTGGTTAGGACAGATATACAGCTACTTTCTCTTAATTCAGTGAATAGAAACATTTGTTATAATAGAGTTTGAGGACAGGATATCACATCTGCATCTTGTAGTATGAATAACCACTAACGACAACAATATTTTATGTATTAATTCTTGTTTTCCCATAATTTTATTGAGAAACAAATAGCAACGAGACAGTTTCAAATCAAACTGGTAGGACAGTTTCAATAATTAACACATTGCATAAATTCTTCCTAGTGGTTAATTTCTGTATAAGATGCAGACATAATATGCTATTTACAAACACCATTAGAACAAACCCCTCTATTCATTAAGAGAATGTAACTATATAACTATCCTAATCACTTTGAATACACAGATACAAAATGGACATTCATCTGCATCCCCTTGTTTTATAAGATCCGTTATTTGAATATTATAGTTGTGTAAACTCAGGAAAATTTTCTAAAAGAGTCCAGTAGTCAATAATAGTATTGAGTCTTCTGCTTCACTAGCAATGTCGGAAAATGTTCACCAGAGTACACTACAGCTCACCATAACAGAATGGCTTTACTTCTTATACTTCGCTTTTATACTTTTCAGCAGGATGGTTAAGACCATGGTAAAGCAGGACCTACCTATGCAACAAGAGTTGTAGCTTTTGGGTCTGATAAGCTGAGTGAAATCAACTTGGAATTTATCCTGAGATCCTGTACCTCAGATTGTACAACCTTTGTCAGTGTCAGCCATGTGGATGAGTCACAGCCATTGTTTGGCCAATGTGCTCTCTGTGAAAGCCTAAGAGAATGTTTCTCTCCATGTAAGTCTCCTTAGGCACACTCTACATCATCAATCACTTTCCTCTTTGGCCCCATAAT